>NC_064048.1:12127364-12340235 GCF_932526225.1 Nematostella vectensis | reverse complement strand
ATAGGCAGGTACCTTGGGGAGGGGAGGGGAGTGGGATATAGGCATGTACCCTTGGGGAGGGAGGGGAGGGGGATATAGGCACGTACCCTTGGGGGAGGGGAGGGGAGTGGGATATAGGCACGTACTTTGGGGAGGGAGGGGAGGGGATATAGGCACGTACCTTGGGGAGGGAGCCGAGTGGGATATAGGAAGGTACCTTGGGGATGGAGGGGAGGGAATATAGGCGTTACCTTGGGGAGGGAGGTAGGGGGTAAAGGCACTACCTTGGGGGAGGGAGAGGAGGGGGTATAGTACTTAACATGGGGAGGGAGGGGAGGGGGGATATCGGCGCGTACCTTGGGGGGAGGGGGAGGGGGGAGGGGGGGGGTATAGGGGCTTAACATGGGGAGGGAGGGAGGGGGGGAAAAGGCATGGTGCTCCGCAAGTCAAAGCGCGTTCTAAGCCACCCTCCCCTGGCTTTTTATACCGAAGGAGCGTATCATATGATTTTTTCCCCTCATAATAACAGCAACAGCGCAACTCCCCTTTTATGCCTGCCAGCTTGTTTTATTATTTTCTTGTACAGTCACGCGCCTTATTCTCGCAGTGTTGTGCCGTTTCTTAGGTATACAATGGATATTTCCAAGGAAAAGAAGGGTTATTATTCATTTATTATTGGTTGGGCGATTATTCTCATAATTTCTATTTGCCACCAAAGCCTAGAAATGTGGCAACACCAAGCACGCCCCCCGACTTTTAACATTTGGTGTAATCCATCATACTATATAATTAATGTGAACTTGGTTTTTTGAGGTGAAACGTGATGTTTATATGCATTTTAGGGCATAGAGTTAATTGGGACAAATTTAATGTTATGATAAAAATCTTCATTATGAATCCTTCAATAATTAAATGTAATTGACTTCATTATAAGTCCCCTTTCTCATTATTATTACATCGAATGTTAACCAGCAGAGCCTGTCCCAAGAATGAACTCCTGTGAACTTTAATACGCACCTCAATCTTTTAGCTCTCTTGGACTTAGAGTGTGGATTAAATCTTTACATATATCTACCATTGAGACATTTTGAGCCACTGCAAAAAATATCTTCTTATCATAAGAACAAAAAAGATAATTTCACTTGAGTGCACTCATAACCTGAGGGCCCTTTCTCGAATAACACGAATTGAACTTTTTCCGCTTCTTTGCGACCCCAAACCACTATAAAGTATGGTACCGAATGTCACACTAAAAGCCTAAACCACCAGTAGCGCAAACACGTCCGTATAATACAGCACGGCCTAAAAGTGGCTTCCTTATCTTGGGCTCAGATTAAGGCCAGTCGGCAAGCCTCGCCAGAACACGATCTCAGGAAGCACACCAATTAGACTGATATATATGTAAGCGACTTTTAAACTGTTTGGCATCGTGGAGATAAAAACAAGATAGTAAGAGAAACTGCAGGGTCGATGTTACCTCGGGGGATAGGGGGGGTCAGGTTTCATGCGATGACACGGGTCATGTTTATAGTATGAGAAACGTCAGTGTTAATGCCACTTCAGGGAGTAGGGGGTTGGTGGTAAAATCCTTGTACGGTAGCAAGTTATTATCAATACTTTTATTCTGAGTCTTCGCTTGGTCGTCCCGGTTTCGCCTCTTCTCTTTTGCGTTTGTCTTCCCTGCTCTTCTTCAGTCCTTTTAATTGTCTTTCCACGATTTGTCTTTTCCTTCTTTGCTTTTTTTGTTCTTCCGATCATTAGCCATTTTACTTTGTCACTCTTTCCCTCCCTCTCTCTCCCTTGCTCATTTTTTTATCATAAGCCCTCTCTCTCTCTCTCTCTCTCTCTCTCTCTCTCTCTCTCTCTCTCTCTCTCTCTCTCTCTCTCTCTCTCTCTCTCTCTCTCTCTCTCTCTCTCTCTCTCTCCTCTCTCTCTCTCTCTCTCTCTCTCTCTCTCTCTCTCTCTCACACTCTCTCTCCTCCCCCCGTGCTTGTAGGCCAGCCCTCAATTGTCTCATGAACTGCCCTAAGTGCCTGCGTGCGCTCGAGCGGGGAGTTTACATAGTGTTGAGTGGTCGGCTAATAAGGAATGTCTCGAGGCGATGAGCGAGCTCTTCAGTTGAGAGGCCGATCGCGTCTGGCATTAACGTCTTATTGGGTTCTATTTGAACGTCAAGATTGACACCTCGCGAGTTCATCTGCTCATAACACGGTACAATAGACGCAGTTGTTGTTAACGTGCATCTAGATTCAGATCACCGTGCTTACACGACAAGTTCTTTAACAAGGCTTCAAAGCTCCGGTCTTTTTACATCTGTAAGTTACTGACCTAGAAACGCTTTACAGAGCGTGTTAGGAAGAAGCTATTTCTCATCAAAGACCGTGAACATTAATAACATTTTATTGGACTCGCCTTTCAGCGGCTTAGCTGCAGGGTCGAATACGTTTAGAACTCAAGCTAGAAATATCCCTTCCGAAGAAATTATTGCCAAATTAAGGTAAGGCCCTTACTGATTTTCAATCAACAGCAATATCCTAAAAAAATCGACTTATAAAATAATTTGTAGTAGCGTCAATGACTTAGACTTAAGTGAGTAGACAAAAGTATAACACAGGAGTAAAATGACTTCAACACAAGATAGATTATGATTATTATCATTATCCATGGCGACAAAAGCGCAGGAGTCACGATACATGTACGCGAAGTTATGCGCCAAAACCACGCAGTAAAGAATCTAGGAGATGATACTCCACACAGCTTGATGCAAATTGAATCAAAGAAACCCCACAAGAGATTGAACCATTCACCTTCTTGATGGTAATTAGTTTAGAGTACTCATTATGAGTGGCCTTTTTCAGTTAGTATTGTTTTGATAAAATGTTTTTTATTATTGAAGCAGTTATTATCAAGTAATTTTATCTTTAGTCACGTTTGAGTTCGACTTTTATTTTTTACCAAACTTCCTGACAATGAAAACAAATAAAACATTCGATTAAATATGTCATCATGCCGCTACATTTCATATTCTTAAAAAAGTTAAATAAAACTTATTAAAGCGAAAGATGTTTGGAGAAAAGAATGGATAGCTTCGCCGGCGGTTTAATCTAAATGGCTGTACAAGAGTTTCGCTTATGGGGTTGTAAACTCACTTGTATCGAGGCGCCCCGTTTCGAGATGACTTTTTTCTTAAACCATATTGCGACCGTACAAGTAGGGTCGTCCCTATAGAACGGAACTGGTCTTGTGGCTTTTGCGCTTCAATGAATGACGCTACATTCTGCGGTTTTTCCTGCACTTCGCAAACATTGTTTAACTAGTTACGCACGTATTCTTCAGCCAAGGTTCTAAAGAGCCATAGTGAGCCAAACAATTGCATTTGTTTTTATTCAATATTTATGCGATGAAATTTCGAAATAACCATCTTTATAATATGCAGGGCAAAATTAATCAATGCTGATTGGCTAAGAGCGAGGGCATTTTATCTTAATTGAGGGCAAAATTACTTTGCTGCGATTGGATTCAAGCCATTGAATTTTCCCTTTTATATCAAAAACATGTACTGATGTAGTAACTTGGTTTCCACGTAAAATAAAATCATAACACGAAGGAGGTGACTGCTCGGACAATTACAGAAAACATTGAAAACACTCGTGAAATTAATCCCAAACTTTACTGGTCTATGGTTTTAACTATATTAAAACGTAAATATCGAATGAGCTCCTCAAAATCAGCCGATGGAAAATGATGCCTTTATTCACATTTTATGTTTTGCTGGAATGACAAAATTGCGGCTGACAGCGGCTCTTTAATGTTTGACCAGGGTAGAGAGCGGTGGGGCGGGCTAAGCGGTGTGATGATAAGGGAGAGCAACCAATGATGGCAATAACAGGGATTGGCTTTTCTTTATACTGTGTCCATTCCATAGTCTTCTAGAATGTCTCAACATTTTGCGAATATTGTGCGTCGAGCGAGCTAGAGTGTCTCAAGTGTACAGATACAAATGTACATCGTGATCATTCGCGGATGATTGATACGCCGTATCTCTTGAGGTTATCTTATGAAAATCGTTATAGAGGGAGGATGCGCAGATATTAATGTGATAAATGAAACAAATATTGAGCATTTTGGGTGCGTGGGCAGCAGCTTAGGTACCGCGCCTTTGTCTCTGTTGCTTCGAAATCTCTTATTATTGGGGAAGGACCTGACATACTTTCGATGATTATGAGTAAGGACTCATTACCTTAGCGCGGATCGTGGGTGATCTCTTTTGGGATCAATCAAAAGACGAGAAAAAAAAATTCTTTTGTAGTGACATTTTTTAAAAGAACTCGTATACTCATTCTACTTTAATGTGCATGTTTTCTTCTCGTTTACAGCGTACAAGCATAAGATATTGAGTCAATGACAGTTGAAATATGTTGTGGAAATTATTTTGCCTTTGTTTAGGCGGAGACACGTCTACTATGGTCATGCTATTACCCCATACGTTTAATCGATTTTCAGCTCATTGCCCCTTTCGGTATAAATCTAATCACCGTTTTAGGTATATTTCTCATGCTCTGGTGTAACTCAGGTGATGGAATACTCCAATAAGAAGGCACTAACGAGTACATGGGATAATAGTGCTAATATAATTGATGCCTGCAATGAATAAAAGTGAACTAGCCAAGTGTGACGCTTTCATCGTACAAATTGTTATTATCTGTCTCAGTCCATTCATAAGGCTCAATAAGTAACAAGCCCGTCATAAGTAACAAGCCCGTCATAAGTAACAAGCCCGTAATAAGTAACAAGCCCGTCATAAGTAACAAGCCCGTCATAAGTAACAAGCCCGTAATAAGTAACAAGCCCGTCATAAGTAACAAGCCCGTAATAAGTAACAAGCCCGTCATAAGTAACAAGCCCGTAATAAGTAACAAGCCCGTAATAAGTAACAAGCCCGTCATAAGTAACAAGCCCGTAATAAGTAACAAGCCCGTCATAAGTAACAAGCCCGTAATAAGTAACAAGCCCGTCATAAGTAACAAGCCCGTCATAAGTAACAAGCCCGTAATAAGTAACAAGCCCGTAATAAGTAACAAGCCCGTAATAAGTAACAAGCCCGTAATAAGTAACAAGCCCGTAATAAGTAACAAGCCCGTAATAAGTAACAAGCCCGTAATAAGTAACAAGCCCGTAATAAGTAACAAGCCCGTAATAAGTAACAAGCCCGTAATAAGTAACAAGCCCGTAATAAGTAACAAGCCCGTCATAAGTAACAAGCCCGTAATAAGTAACAAGCCCGTAATAAGTAACAAGCCCGTAATAAGTAACAAGCCCGTAATAAGTAACAAGCCCGTCATAAGTAACAAGCCCGTAATAAGTAACAAGCCCGTAATAAGTAACAAGCCCCCTTACCGAAACACGTTAAAATGGTATGTTTCATCGTTTGAATATGTTCTGATTGCGAAAATATCCATTTTAAAAGTTGCTGGGGAAAATATATATTTTTTTCCTAGGAGGGACCATTCCTTTTTTCCCAGCCAGCATTGGTTAGGAATTTTAGAACATGAATAATTGCCCGTATAACCGATCGGGACGATTTTTTTCCCAAGCATCCGCTTCAGCGCACAAAAAATATTCCCAGCACAACTAGTTTGACTCTACAAATTTGCCAGCATGAACCATTCGGTTAATTCCCCAGCATCCGAGGGGTCTAACATCTTCCCAGCCAGCAAAAAAAACGGGCTGCGGAACAGATATTTTGCCGAACAGATTCGTTTTGTGCCCAATGAAGTAAGGACGGATCAAATGAATATCTGAGCTATTCTAGCGTGACTTATTGTCAGCACCGAGATAGTCTTCAAATCATTCATTAGGATTTTGCACGGGAACTGCGAATGGGATCTGAATAACCAATACAAACACTCTAATCTTGTTGATAAACACGTGTACTTCAAGTCGGGCCTGGGTCGTTGTCATTTTTAGAGCTTTTTTAAGGCTGAAAATGCTCTTAATGATGTTCTTCTTGAAGTGTATAGAAGAATATAGTATATAACAATATGGTATATACTATACTAATACCAATGAACTATTTGAAGACGTTTTCTGATTAGTGGAAACTAGTTGTTGTAGTGAACTAAACTTAATATCTAAGAGGATAATTACACAAATAAGATCAATAACCAACCAACAAATAACCAACGCCAACAAAGAACGCTAAGTAAGGGAGTATGTATCGCCCGCTGTATACAGTAAACCCTTTAAAAACTTTGAGTAAACTCTTTTTGCGTTGACAAGTTCAGTGTGAGCTCAAAGACTCACATTTCCCGAAGTAGATAATGGGGTTTCAGAATTATAATCTCAGAAACATATCAGTAACTATACTTTTCCACGCAGTGATTCGCGAAGGAAAATATTTCGAAACTCCTTGTAGTCGGAATTCCTTTTCTTTTAGCGATTTCCTATGCAGTGTGAGGATCAATCATAACCTGCTATAATGTCTTTGGAAGTCCATATTGCTGCTACTCCGTCTCCGCGCTCCGCTCTCCGGAGACCCATTCTCATTTTACCAACACCTGGTTATCGCGTGTTATAAAATGTCACGATGCGGCGAATACAAACACAAACACGCAAACGTGGTAAACAGACCCACCGCAACTCCTAGTCATTTAAAATTGTCTGTATTGTGTTATTAGGTATGTGTCGTGATTATCATAACCTGAGTCCAGATATTTCAAGTCCAGCTCTTATGAATCATAACCATATGTTTTGGCTGTAAAGTAACTTGGCGCCAGTCTCTCGTCCATACCGCCAAGTCCCTGGTGCCCTCCTTGAGGATCTTGTCCTCGTGGAAAATATCTAGTGCGTCAAATTATTTTATTGGTGGTTTGTGAAAATTCCGTAAAAAAATTCGAGGTGAAAAATTCGTGAAAACCCTTTCAACATCATTGCGCGATCCTCGATTAGGAGAAATACATTACACGGGTTCACGGATCTCGGGTCGTTAATATCCTCAGGCGAAAGTGCGGTACCCCTTTGACGAAAACCGTGATGAAGACAAAAGAACTTTTGTCAGCGACGCCTTTGTTGTTGTTTTCATCCCGAATCGAAATATTATTTAAATAGATTTCAAAATAACCATCTAAAAAGAATGTTTTAACTGTTATTCACCATTTTCGAACTTTTAAAATGCAATAGCTTCATTTCCCATAAATCGGCCGATGGCGACGGTTGCTTTTTCGCACTTGGTGTTTTGTTAGGATGGCAATATGATGGCTGATTGAGACTCTTTAAAAGCTCAGTTACGTGGCTTAGAAATTTCTCAAAATAGAATACTCTTCTATCTCTTTTCTTTTTTTTTTCTTTACAAACTAACCGATACTATTGCTTAAATGACAGACGTCATCTGCAAACGCCATTAATCCGCAATCACGGTGCATTTAGGGTATAGTCCGTCTAGTCTGATTTTTAACAATAATTTAAACAAGCAACTTTTACTTCGAGCGCACCCGCAGCAAAACCAACACAGCTAACCAACACGCGGAAAACCTCACTCTTAGTGCACCAGCCTAAACACAACTTGTCCATTATTAAACAGCCTCCGTCCGCCGCCATTTTGTCATCCTAGCAAAGTACCAAGGGTGAAAGCAAAGTACCAAGGGTGAAAAAGCATCCATTTCCATCGGCGGATTTGGGGAAACCAATGCGATATTTTCGATTGAATTTGGTAAATAAAGTACAAAACTTTGTTGCTCTTTTGTATTTCGATAATACAAATATTAAATGAGAACAATAACAAAGGTGTGGCTGACAAGGGTTCTTTAAGGAAAGTTTTAGCGTTAACTTAAACCATTTAATTGTATAGCTTATAAGTTCGTCCGTATCATAATGGATTTTGAAGCTGACTTCAAAATATTGCTGGAAAGGTGTATAAACAAGATTGGTCATGGTAATCTATACAACGATTTGGTCGAAGAGAACAAGAAAGTTTCACGACATCCTCTTCATATCCTTTTCGTGGTCTGATAGTACAATAGCTTTGCAATAGCCTCTTTAAGACCTTAATGTTCAAACAACTGACATGAAAACCTTGCTGAGGAGGCTAGCGTTAAAAATGACTCAGCGGCGTTAATAATTCTGAAAGATAATCTAAAGCACATTTATATAGTCTGCTTTTGGTTTGACACAAATACAATCCCCCTTTTTGAGAGCAAAGTGGTAATGTATAGCCATTGTACGGCAGGGGGTGGTTGCGGTAATGCGTTATTATGACTCTTGGGGCTACGGGCCTCTTTATGGAAGGATCGCTAAGGATTTAATCATGCTTGAAGTCGCTAAGTGCCAGACATGCTCCCCGAGGCCTGTAACTTGGACAGGATAAACAAGGTATTTACACACGTGCGTAGCTAGGTTGGTGGTGGTGGTGGTGGGGGGGGGGGGGGGGGGGGTGGGTTTGATAGGGAGGAGGAGGGGATTAGCAACAAAGGCTTTCCTTATAAGGAGAACACAATATTTGTGAAAAAACTTAAAAAGAAAACAGAAAGGATTGACTCTAAATCTAATATATAAAAAAGGTACCGTGCCCTTTATGCATGGCCACCCACACTTGTAGACTAATACCTATAGATTATCGGCAACCATGACGACTAACCTACAATGACAATGTTTTATTCGACGAGACGGATTTCCAGTGAATGTGTAAAAGGATATTCCTGATTGCTTTGAGGCAAATATTCCATATCTTCATTAAAGTCCTAAGAACATTAATTTGCAAATTGCGAAAACTTATATTCATCTTTCCTATGTACAGATTTTACAAGCTCGCAGATTAAAAAAGGTTCCGCCGTTAGCTTTCCGGTTAAACACACAATACCCCCATTAATCCACGATCCGCGCTACGATATATATTTTTCCTTTTTGCTTTCTTTATCACATTTTTTTTCCACTTTTGTTGCGCGCCGTATCATGGTAGCAGCTAGGGGTAATTATGAGACATGCCAGGCCTTTGTTTCTTAAACGAAAGAAACAAACTAACAATGAAAAATAGGAAAAAGAAACTTTTTAAATCATAGATCAGATTCATATCAAAACACACACCTATACTCTTGGGGCTTTTAAAGCACAAGATAATTTATTAAATAATATACACAACATACAGAGACATTAAGAAACAATGGGGGGGGGGGGGGGCACATCCACGCCCTCATTTCCTTATGATTTGTGAAAATATTGGGGGGGGGGGGGGGGACGACACGTTGTACTGTCGCAATTTGTAATAAACGTCGCAATTTGTAATACCTGTCGCAATTTGTAATAATCGTCGCAATTTGTAATACCTGTCGCAATTTGTAATAATCGTCGCAATTTGTAATAAACGTCGCAATTTGTAATACCTGTCGCAATTTGTAATAATCGTCGCAATTTGTAATAATCGTCGCAATTTGTAATTCCTGTCGCAATTTGTAATACCTGTCTTCAATTTGTAATAATCGTCGCAATTTTTAATAAAAAAGCTGTCGCAATTTGTAATACGCACCCATCACGATTTGTATTAAAAAAGCTGTCGCAATTTGTAACACACTTCCGTCGCGATCTGTAATAATCAGGTAGATTTTATTAAAAATCTAACTTTACGAAACAAGTGCTTGAACGATTGCGTTTTTCTTTGAATGATTCTCAATTGTACTAATGAATGAATGAATGAATAAATGAATGAATGAATGAATGAATGAATGAATGAATGAATGGATGGGTGGATGGATGGATGGATGATTGAATGAATAAATGAATGTAAAAGTTTTGTATAGTGTTATTAGTTCGAGGGGAGACTGGGTAGAGCTGGATTACTTCTCATATCATGTGATATGGGCGTCGCAAGCTTTGCTTCTGATTGTACTTGGTGATCCATTCATTCTGCTAAAATTTTCGATTCAAAGTCCTGCCTATTCACTGCTTTTTATGCAATAATTTGAAGTAGATGCGTCGAGTTTTATTTCTATCTATCTTATTTTCGATTTTTTCAATTGCAACGCAGGATTGAGAGAACAAACTGCTTGTGATTTTAAGGCAAAATGAAGCCGGGTCGCTTACTCATTATTATTATCATTGTAAGAGTAAAATATGAGATATGATGAATGGAATAGCATCATAACTATAGAAATCGAACAATGAAAAACAATGAAAAACAACAGACACTTCAAATAAATAAAGTTTTTGTTATATACATCTCAATCCTTTGCCCTTCCAGCAAAAGTGGGGAAGTTTATAGCTCTTTTTAATTAGGACAAAAATTTAAAGTATTTTGCGAGCCTAGAGGTAATGATAAAACATACACAAAAATCTAAAAAGAAAAGAGTGAAACTGTCAGAGCTACGCAATGAAATACTAAAAACAAAAATAAAATGATAAATAAAAAAAAGGTACATACCGTTTTTAAAGTATTCTTTACCTCTGTGGCGAAGTTCTGAGATGTGTTGTGTTGGCTGCTAGAATAGTCAGTTAAATATGAAATCATTATTCTCTGTCTCGAAGTGATGTGAAAAAGCCGATGCAATAAAGTTGTGTCGGATCTTTGCAAGTAGATTTCCCTGATGTGATTTTTGTCTAACGTTCGCCCCAGGTCAAAAACACAAACAAAAAGGGCCGGAATTCCATCACCTCTTTTGTTTCATTACCCGTAGATGTGGAAAAAGACTGCTGGTGTTTCGCTAGACACGTTCGTAAATAATTGAGAAGGAAACATGTAATGAAATGCCAGAAGGGGTTGGCAATTTCAATTTTTACAGTTTATAGATAGACTATTAACTGTGATCTCTGCGCATTGCCTTCTTGCACTTAGTGCTTTAATGCTCGTAAATAATTGAGAAGGAAAGAAGTCAAAAGGCAGAGGGATCTGCAGTTATTATTTGTGATTCACAAACATGTAATCGGTTGTTAACAATACACTTTTATTTTACAGTGTTTGTGCACATTGTCTTTTCATTACTAGTAAAGCTCACCTCGTAAATACGAGAATATATAGATGATAAATAAAAATACATTATGAAATTAAAATAAGTGATCTACAAACCTCTTTTAATTCTTGTTTTGCACATTGTCTTCTTATTGCTTAAAGTAGTACTAATAATTAAAAAAATAATTTAGGAGGAAAAGAGGTGAGAGGGCAAGACAATAACAAATGCTCTTTTGCGTTAGAGATACCATGCATGATAATATATTTTCATTGATTGTTTGAACTTTAATACTGCTTCGATTTAAAAAGTATTCTTCTTTCTTTACAATAGATGTTCCGTCCTTTAAAATATCTTTACGACTATAATTAACGAAAAAGCACTTAATTTCAAGGAGATTTAATACCGAAATTTAGAAATAGTCTTCTAATATCATTCACAGTAAATTATGTAGTTTTTATATATTTTTTTTACCAGCCTTATACTGTGCACGTAAAGGCATTAAGAATATTATTAATACTAGAATATCATTAATATTAGAAGTTCTCATGGAGAAGAATTGCAAGGGTTAAATATATGTTCTTTTAGATTTGTGTGGGGCACAAAACCTCTTCTGTGCGGCAACTGTCTTGGCTAATCACTAAACCTTTCTTTCATGGTTTCTCTGTTTGTTTTATAATAGAAAAGGAAAAAAAAATAAATTGCTTGTAGTCTTGTTTTATTAAACAAAAGAAATTATTGAAGGCATTGTATGTCTAGAAAGGCAAAGAAGAAGTCTGATAACCATAACAGACAATCTGATTAGCTGTGGACGGGATGTGCAGTCATAGATATTATGAATAATAAGTATATTTAAAAAAAAGACTGCTTTTTGGTGATTGTGTAGTTCCCATGGGGGGGGGGGGGGGGGGGGAGGGGTCAGAGGTATGACCCCCCTCCCCTCTGGCAATTCCTGGGCGTTTGAACCCCCCCCCCCCCCCCCCCCGCGGAATTTTCAATCTCCTCCATGGGGGGGGGGGGGGGGGGGGGTATGGATATTTTCTGGAACTACACATTGAGTGGGAGGGGCACAACCCGTGTGCCCACCCCAAGCTGCATGCCTGTACATACCCAGTAAGCTATTCTATTTGGGTCTAAGTGGTGGCCATGAAAGAATAGCTACTGAAATGATTACTGCCCATGTGTTAACAAAAAGTGTACTATACAGAATTTATGGTCTCCTGCTTTTCCCTAACAATAGCTCCTGCATGTAAGTACACTGCAGTATTCACTGGAGCCCACTCAATTTTGGTTTATTTATTGGGCAATTTCTTTTGCAATCATAGTAGTTATGTGCTGGACATTGCTGTGGAAAAATAGACTCAAAATATAAAATACTGCAAACCAGGTATCGAATATTAAAAAATCAATTTTATGTCTTATATGAGAAGCGGGGCAGAGAAATGAGATTATTCAGAGTGATTTTACATTTCCCTATAAACACTAGTCTCATCAAATAACACAGAGGTGAGGAGCTAGTTTGATTATCCGCTTCAAGTTAGTCGGTTCTTTAAGCTCTTTTATCATCAAATGACAAACTTCCATCCACGGGGACCCAGGGTGTACTGAAAGTAAACAAGCGTAACGCTAGACGAAGCCGCGGTCCGCTTCCGGCTCGCGCTCGTTACGCCCAGCGCTCGTTTCCGCTTAGCACGCCCTGGGTCCCCGAGGATGACAAACTTCGAAAGCCATGATAAGCAAACCCCGTAAAACATCGTATCATAAGTCGTCATACTTACCAAATAATTATTTGATTTCGCCATCGGTATAAATCAAAGAAGGAGCTTTCAACATTATCGTAAACACAGCGAAAAATCATGGCCGCTTTTTTGTATCGCAGACTGCCAAAGGTAGACCATATCTTGTTACAGACAGACAACGTCCAAATCGAAGCTGGAAAGGCATCGCTGTAGACTACTAATTGCGCATCAGGGGAGGGGACGGGAGATTTCGTTTCCAAGATGGCGGCGGCTTGTTACAGGAATCCCAAATCGACAATTATAATTAATTATGGTCGAAAATTCAACGGAAACTTGCAGGGTTTTTTTTTTACAGAGGCCACCATTAGGGCCCCCGAATGGTCTTTGGCGAGCATTTACGAGCATTTACGAGCATTTGCGAGCACCCCGTTTTTTTATGCGAGACCGAGCATTTTTAGGCAGAAAAAAATGAGCGAGCATGCGAGCATTAGCCGAAAACTGCGAGCACATCGAAATTTCGGGGGACCATTCGGGGGCCCTACCATTTTGAAAGTTACCCCCAGTCCCTGACTTTTTTTAAAATTACAGGCTCCCCGCGCGCTATTCCCAGGCTCCCTTTAACAGATTGAAAGAAAACATCAATCGATTGCTATGATTTCAGCTCATAATTTCTGTTCATCACATTTTCAGCTCAACACACGCTCGCCCTTTAATCTCTGGCGGAGTTTAGTACTAAGCTGAGATTACCCCTTGAAAATCCATTACTTCTTATCGCACTTTTTGCCGGCGAATAAATCAAAAAGCCAATACTTTAGGGCAGTCAATGTACATATCGAGTCCAAAACCACCCATTAGCGCGCCTTTAGATATACGTGATTCTTCATCAGCTCTTTCCAAGTTCTGGCATTTTTGGGAAAACATAAATCATCTTGCTCTTAATCATACGTCGACAACTATCCAGGTATTCTTTTATGTATTGTTTATTCTAACGGGGGGGATTACGGATTATTCAATTAAGTTAGGTTAATTAGAAAGCGCAATAGTCTTAAGTGCTGTATTATTAAGCCATTCCTTACGAAAGGGAAGTCTTTTAACACTATTTAACATCAAAATATAATTACGTTTTTGCCTGATCTTCAGGGTGACTCTAACAAGTTTTATTTAGCTTTAAGTTTTGGTGCAAAATATACCAAAAAGCGGCTCATAAACGAATGAAAAATACATTTTTGTCCTGCTTAACATTTTAAAATTTCTACTTGCGCGCATTCATCGATACAGAATTGATAAATTGTACGCTTTCATACGAATTCTACAAAACATTACACAAGCCGTTTATAAGTAGTAATATTCGAGAAAGAAAAAAAATCTTTAGAGGTTGAGAGGGAATCCCACCATGGTGTAGATCTACGTTTATATTTTTGCAGATGTAAGTGCTGCTTTAAACAAGTTTTTTTATTGTTTTTTCTGTTGTATAGTATTTTTTTTAGTCCGCGTTTCATATTTGAATCATCCTATTTCTCATTTCTTTTAAAACAATCTGAATATCAAACACGTAAAATAACCAGAAGTTCGATATTTTTAAAACAAATGTACAAGTGACCAAATCAATATGTCAATTAAAATAAATCAAATGCAAGGACCTTTTTTCAGCCAGCAAATCTCCACGCTCGTACATAAGGGGTTTGCGAATGGTACTTTGCTCCCAAAAGCTGAATAATTGCCCTGTATAAAATAACTTTGAGCCAACAACCTTCTATAAAAAAAAACAATAAAACCTTTTGTTGTCGTAAAAGCTAATCACTATATTACAGGGTATTACGATGGTTTAATACTGCAGTTGAAAGGTGACGTCTGTGTCGCCACACACGAACAAGGCAGGATCGCCAGTAAGGCAGTCTACATAGATAATGTCCGTCTGTATGTCTGTATTAGGACTAGTTTTCGTAATCAAAGGGTTGCAGGTTGTCAAACGTCGCAATAATATTTATTGTGCGTTTGTCTGACTTTTTTGTGAAGTGCTGTGTATTGCCCTGAAAGGAAAATATCCGAAATCATTTTCAATACAACTAGTGATTTCTTAAAAAAATGTCAATATCCCGTTTAGAGAAGACTGAATACTAAATAAAGCGTTTTATTTGAAATTCATTCTCGTCATTTTGCTTGAATACAATTCTCGTGGATATTTTGTTTAGCAAAAAAAAAAAAAAAGAAAAAAGAAAAGAAAAGAAAAGAGAAGAGAAGAAAATAATTCGGAATAGCTTAAAACCAAGACCAAATGTCTCTTTTTGGAGTAGCTCTGCATTTTGTTTTTCTTTCTTTCTTCCTTTTTTTGCCTTTTTTTCCCATCAAACACGGTATTGTATTCATAGTGCAATATTTTAAATACGTCGCAAATAAAAAAAAAAAGAAAAATATCTCTAGCATAAGGAAATCGAGCTAGATTTTCACAGATAATGAAAAAGAGATATATCGAGTCTCTTAGTTCTTAGCTTGAATGATAACGAAAAGAAAACGACCAAGGGATAATAAATAAATTAAGACCCTAACACCAACACAAGGAAAAAGTACGAAGAAAGAAATGCAAAAGAGGACGAGGGAATTTGCTACAAATATTCAAGATATACTGATTTGTGTTGTGGTATTTTTTTTTCGGGAAAATCAAGCAAATTTTCAGCGGCTGATCAATTTTCATCGAAAGAGTGAAAAGCTGATTTAATATAAAAGTCATTAAATGTTATCATGTCTCCGAATATCTGACCAACACGGCGGTTGCTTGATAGTGTTAATAGCGGTGTTTATACTAGCTTAAACTCGTTTAATAGGCTTCTTTAACTTTCCTCATGGAAAGTAAATGACCTCTTTTTCGTGCAAAATCAGCCCCGTGGGAGGAAGGCTCTTTATTCCAATTCCGGATTATCATTTCATTATCAGCGTTTCACATTTTATGACATCTAAGTTAAAGGGCTTTTAATCTTTACATCAAAAAAGTCAAGCAATAAAAGGCTTATAAAAGCAAACTTCTGATTTTAAGTAATCATATTTCTTACTTAAGTATTTCTCATCTTGGTCAATTTATCTGGCTTTGAATCAAACAAAGGAATTCAGTATTATCACGGCATTTTCTACAGTCGTTTAAAGCAAGTTCCTTTCAAAGATTGGCGCAGAAAGTTTATACGATTCAGCATCATTAAGTCGTTTCAAGAGATGGTCTCATTTGGACGTCATTTATTCTTCATCTGAACTTACAAGGTTAAGATACCGAATCCCCACTCAAAACCACAATTAATTTCAAGGAACACATTCAATGTTCTTTTAGATTCTAGGGGCTTAAAAAGGTGCTCCCTTGAGAATTCAGCTATACTCCGTCGTCTCCACAACGAACCCTGACTGAGTGCGAAGATTAAATTTCAGATTCCTCCACGGTTGACCGTGGTTCATAAAACAGCTAAGAAATCGCATCTGCAACACAAGGAACTGAAATTCTCAAAAAAGAGGTGTTTTACGAAAGAGTAAGCATCGGATTTAAGACGATCCCGAAGTATGACAATCTCCGGGTTATGGTGTCGGAGGTTTGCTTTAGAAGTGGCTATAATAGTATCGTTTTTGCCCGCAGGACCGCATAGCACAGAAAAGGGGGCAAGCTAATAACAAAGCTGGTAGACGAATCGACGGTCTTCAACTACGCCGTGTCTTAGCCCGATCACCGATTGATTGTCTTCACCCCGACCATGAATTCAACAGTTGAGCAAGGTAAATTCATATAAAGTTTAGTCTATAATGCAATAATGTTAAAGCTTGCACTGTCAATTACCAAAAACATATTTACAGCTTATCTGAAATCCATAAAGCAAACAAGAATATGTGTAAAGTGTGTGTTATTACGAAACAAGGTGTTTTATCACTAACACAAATCCTGAGTGTTAGAAGTTTGCAATGACCCAGAGATGTAATGTTT
The DNA here is from genome assembly GCF_932526225.1 of Nematostella vectensis. Classification (NCBI taxonomy): domain Eukaryota; kingdom Metazoa; phylum Cnidaria; class Anthozoa; order Actiniaria; family Edwardsiidae; genus Nematostella; species Nematostella vectensis. Next base: position 12,323,631 of record NC_064048.1, on the reverse strand, counting down.
TTTTTTGGGGAAATATTTTGTACGCAAACCTAAGAGTTTAACCCCTGAAGGTTGTTAAGTGACAAGTCCGTAATGCAATAATCTGCGACCCAAATATTAGGGTTTGATTCGTACGCAGAATGAGTGTTTATTGCCGGTATGTATAAAGCTAATGAATGCTAAATAAATCGAATCTATTATCTGAATTAAATGTCTCATAATTACCATTTAATACATTACTGAAAACAAAGACGACGTTTTGATGTGAACATATTTGAAGCAAATACATAGAGCTAGAAGACGCTATTTTAATAGCTTTAAAAAGCTTATGATAACAAGTAGTTTGCCATAGCAGTTCGCTGGACAAAACTTTTAGGCTTAAAAATTATTTGAGAAAATGCAACAGTTTTAAAGCGTGTCTGAGTTTTCTAATACCTCTGAAAAATTACACAGGTCGTGGAGATATTCTTTCTCTTTCCGTCTGTCTGTTTAAAAATGATCACACCTCAGCGTTTGAGAGGATAAACCGATCAAATTTTTGTATTCCAGAGAAAAAAAATGTGTAAAATAGTATTATCAGTTTGAAAACGTAAATAAACTTAACGCATTGCTAATCTGTGACTAAAAAAACACCATTGTATTAAAAACAAAACGAACTGCCAGTTTCTAATCCAATTCAATCAGTCTCCTCCTCCCAGATTTTTTTAGAATTCCGTTTACCGCTGAATAAAAAGAATGCCGACGCAAGCGCGTTTGAATTTTCCTAATAATTGCATACCAACCCTGTTAACTCGTAAATGCAGTGAGCCTTCTATGTTCCATAAATATCTATCTCAAATGCGGTTATACTGCGGGATCCCTGTGTCTTAGCCCGAAGTGGCTCACGGGTAACATATGATTGGCTAAACCCTGCTCTCTGAAAGAGATGTACGTTGACAAGTGCTAATGATTTATTTGATGCCCAGGAAGTACTGCGGACTACGAAACATATCAGTTAATATTATTTTAAAAACTGTCGTTTTTCTAGCTCGCTCGGTCATTTCCTTATTTGGCATTACATACAATATTTGGGAGACCGCTTCATCTTTTTTTTCGCTTTTTTTAAATCTGTAGAACTTTGTAAGTCAAGAATTCCCATGTAAACTTGAAGTAATTCGTGTTGACTACGATTTCAATGGCAGTCATCTTTGAAATGGAGCCTAGTTCCTAACATTTTAGAATATCACAGGTCTCCCGAGCGCTCGTCTCAGGTTCTTTGAGACCATTAAAAAAAAAAAAAAAACGACAGCCATTTGGTTGTATGGATTAAAGCTCCAAGTGAAAACTTATTTTAAATACAATAAACTGATAATCTCACGAATAACAAAATGTCGTAAGTAACTGACAAAAAGGCTTCCACGTAGACCCGTTCTGCATGCGTGTTCCATGTCACCAAAACTTGATTCAAACAGCCAAGCTGGTCGCCTAGAAAACACGAATTCCTTAGGGTGTACTGACTTGCTAAGGAAAAGTGAATATAGCATAAAAGCCTTGTAGAAAGTCATGAGGGTCTGATATTTGCCAAGTTGACCAACAAAAGTATGCTGACTATTATGATGACGTTACCCCGTGTCATAGATACAGATAAAAGCAAATATTTCAAGTAAAATTGCTCGAAAACAAATATTGAATACGTTTTATGAAGCTTGAGGGATGGGTTTATTAAGCCAAGCATGCGTTTTTAGAAATGATTGAGTAATTGTTTTAGTATGATTTTTCAAAGGTCCTGAAACCCAGATTATTTGATATAATTTTGGTTTCTGTTAAGTTAACGTTAAATCCATGCTTGGCTATATGAAGGAGATTTTAACAAAAAGGAATACAGAAAAAAATATTGTGTTTTGAAATAATTTGGCGAAAAAAAGCTTTTTTTAGAAAACGCATAACCGGAAGTGAATCAAAGCTCGCGCGTGCACATTCGGCCTGCTCAGACACAATATCTCACATGATGAAATTGAAATGAAGTTTAAAAAAAATTCCAATAGTGTTTCGTGGTATATACACTTCAAAGGAACGATATCCGTCATGTCATGTTGGAAATTGGAAAAAGTATTTAAAAATTCTGATACAGCGCGCGCTACTTTAAAATAAGATTTTCAGTGCGTGCGCGAGCGTTTGCAACCGGTTTTTGCAGCGCGCGCAGGTAGTGAAAATTGAAAACTTTGGCTTCAAAAACGTTTGCTTGACTTAATCTTCGCTGAATCTTCGTTTTTACAAAATATGGAAAATACCATAACCCGAAAAGGCTGAGATCAATTTTGGGGAACTTGAAACGCATATTTTTTTTTGTTTCTTTTACTTCAGGAAAGCTTGTGAATAACGAATTCCGTGTTCTGTATATGCGCGCGCTCAACGCCACCAGCGTAGCAACGTCGTAACTGAGCAATACTAATGTCAGTACACCCTTAACGTGAAAATACTCGACAAACACTGTTGTAAAGCGAAATAGAACATATCAGTACTTTGGTATTCTATGAACTCTCGCCGGCAACATACTGAGAAGCGTTTTTAATGGCCACTAGTGGAATGGCTTCCAAACACGACTAATCAAACGCACCGATTTTGATTCTGTAAGTTTCAATTACAAAAGCCAGAAAGCAGCTTAGCATTTTTTTACCAAAATAATTTTAAAAATCGCAATCGCAGGGTAATCTGTGCAAGTGTAAAATATATTGCTAGCCGCAATATTGAATAATACATAGACCACGTACGACACACAGACAGACGGACCCTAGATCACGTGACACACAGACGGATAAACCCTTAATTCACCTGACACGCAGACAGATGGACCCTAGATCACGTGACACACAGACAGATGGACTCTAGATCACGTGACACACAGACGGATAGACCACAGACAGATGGACCCTAGATCACGTGACACACAAACAGGTGGAAAGAGACTGTGTCGCCCTCTTGGCTCGACTTGCACTAAAAACTCACGTGACATTTTTTACGTTAAATTTACGGCAAACTGAACATAGAAATGGCTGCGCCCGTCACACAAATAGAAACAACCGCAACAGCAAAAATCTTCCGATGATAATAGCCCTTTCTGGCTGATTCGTATGCGCTTAAAAAAATCGGTTTTTATTGTTATTTTAATAGTGCGCGAAAGTTTGCCACCAAAGTCACGTAATTGTCTCAAACCCTCCGCTAATCAACCAATGAGAGCGCGCGCAGGACTATTATATCTCAGGGCAGACTGCCCTGCAAAAGTCTTATTAAAGACGAAAATTTGGCAGAGTCGAATTCCAGTTTTTGGTGTATTGTATTAATTCTTCTGGTTCACGAACACGACTATTTGGGCTTTTTGTATTTATTCGATTGAAAACTTAATGGAGCTACTAAGAAATACCAGAAGCATCTAGTCATACGATTGCATTAAAATTGTGAAACACTAACCTTAATTTTGCAGGATTTAGCTTTTGCTTTTTTAGTTATTTATTTTAAATCTATCAAATTTAATAAAAAAATATGAAAATTCCACAACTTTAACTAAAAAAATGTGATACGATAAGCATTTTCGGCGGACAAATGACAAAACAAAAGCAAACTCAAATCATGAACAACCCCAAGAACCAACCCCTTTCTCCCCTGATAGGCTAACCCTAGGGGGAGGTGGTGAAACAATCTATCATTATAATAAGGTGATGTTGTCTGTTTTCACGTGTCCAGGTCAAGTATTCTTTACTCTTTCTTTCTTTATTACGGGGCTCTTTTACAATCTTGACGTCAACATATTTCCCTATGTCATAGTTTAACCCGCTTATAATCCAGTGGTCTACACGTATATCAACTTCCTCGATATCCTCGAACTCGTCCGGCATACGGAACGAGGATCACGAATCAGATAAATCGAGCCCAGCGGGATTGGATCGCTTTGTAATATTCCAAATGTTGGACGTTTCCGACATAGTGGATCAGGCCCGTACCCAGGGGGTGCAGGGGGTGCGTTCGCAACCCCCCCCCCCCCCACACAACGGCCAAAAATCCACTTTCGGTTTGCAATAGACGTGCTATTCTTAGACAAAACTATAAAGCATAAGCGAATTAGATAGTCAAACCTTTTTGTAGCCAAATCCAAAAATAAACAAATTGTGGAGATACTGCAATGACATAAAAAAAATCCATCCCCTTATTGTTCTTTCGGGGGTGGTCAGATCTTTATCAGAAAACTCACGCCCTCTCCCCCAACTTTTCGGATTTCGCACCTCCCAAAGAAAAATCCTGGGTAACGGTACCCTGATACAAGAAGTGCCGCAATAACGGCGATTATCACCTGAAAGTCAAACGGCAATCCCAAGGATTTTATCTTAAGATACCACGAGTTTTGCTGGAGTGACTAGGTCATGGCAGGTTAGCCACTTGTTGTTGTACCGATTCTATTATTTTCTACATGGTTCTAGTAAACGTCTTATTGATACTTAAAGAACATAACAGAGCATACCAGAAAGGACACAAGTTTTATAGTGACATTTAATCGTTTGTCATCGGCGGAAACGTGTTTCTTTTCTAATTTATCGCTAACACTTTTTCCTTTAACGATATTTCGATACAGATACAAAGTAGGAACTCACTTTCTGTTTATTTTGAAATTATACATACTTTTTTGGGGGGAGGGGTGGGGTGAAGGTTGTACAGTCTTATGCTTTGACATTTTTACGACTAGAAAACGGGTAGCTCGGAACACGTTTAACCCGAATTCCTCGTTTACTCTAGTTAGGGGACAAAGGGGGGTTAAAACCAAGTCCAAGGGATATCAAGAATCCGTTCGAGTTCTTTCTAGTTAGTGGGGCTGTTTGAAGATGTATTTTTTGTCAAAAAAACTGAAACAGAACCTTTCACTAAATTTGCGCTAATATGCTAATATACCAACAAACAAATTCGGAAATGTCGGAAATTGAAACTCGAACTTGGTGAGGAGCTCTCTAAAAAAAAGTCCCCTCCTAAATCTTTAGCGAATTATCCGGACAATCCAGACGGCTTCCTTGTAATACTAAGGACAGATTGGTATCTTTATTAGAAACACATCTCTGATAACAAGCTCTTGTGAGGAAATTCTCTACGGGATTATCCTCAGCTTTAGTACTTCACATCTAACATTAGCATATAGTCAAGAGGAATACGTGAGCCTAGAGCATTTTGCTCTTGTGCTTGAGAAGATAGCAGGAATATGTTATAAACGCTGAGATTTTAAAAGACTCGCGACGGAGTACAGACTCGCAAAGTACCAAGTGTGAGAACAAACATTTTCAACGGCTGATCTGGAGGAACAGCATGCTGAGATATTTTCATTTGAAACTAGTAATTAGAAACTAGTGATTTCTTTTCATAGTTCTCTTCCTATATTTGTTAAAACAATGACGATCTTTTGCAAAGGCGACAAGCGCACGTTAGATATATTCCCGCAAAATGCGTCAGTGCGCGCTAAAATCTTGAATGTGCGCCGTCTCTCAGCTGTAAACTCAAAGAAACCCAGTCAGACGACAATCCAATGCCCCTATCCCCCTATGCCCCTATCCCCGCTCAATTCCTGGATACCAAATAATAGTGTTCACTTCTTGTGAGCTGTCAGTTGACTGTTACACTTTCACACGTTTCCCTCTCATCTTTTTTTTCTTTTTTGCACGAGGTAAGTTTTCAACTTCTGATATATATACATATTATCTTATCAATCAATGACGCATAATCATAACACAAATTGTGTACGGAGGGAGAGGAGGGGGGTACCCCGCCCAAGATACCGCATATTTGGGGCTGGAAGTTGGTGGGCTCAGCCCTTAAGTGTGGGTATAATAGTTGTATAGGGCAGTTTTCATATCCGGGACATTGGAAAGCAACCACTCTTGACAGAGGGTGGTCGCAAAAAAAAAAACCTGTAAGAAAGCCTGTGAGTTTACAACGGCAGAATTGCTGTATTTTGTCGAATATTAGAGTTCTTGGGGCTGGAATGTTATAAATGTTCTCCAGAATCAAGAAATCCCGTTGAACCCCAGACATGATATATTTTCTGATTTTTCGGCGTGCGATTCTAGTTTGATCTTTGCGAAAAATATGCAGAATTCACTTAACAAACCACGTGGTATATTCTAACCCACGCGGTATTTTCTAACCCACGTGGTATATTCTAACCTACGTGGTATATTCTAACCCACGTGGTATATTCTAACCCACCTGGTATATTCTAACCCACGTAATATATTCTAACCCACGTGGTATATTCTAACCCACGTGGTATATTCTAACCCACGTGGTATATTCTAACCCACGTGGTATATTCTAACCCACGTGGTATATTCTAACCCACGTGGTATATTCTAACCCACGTGGTATATTCTAACCCACGTGGTATATTCTAACCCACGTGGTATATTCTTACCCGCGTGGTATATTTTAACCCTGTCTCTTCTTGTTTCAGCGCGGAACGCCACCCATCAGTACTATCAATACTGTCGCTATAACTACGATCTGACATTGCAAGTGGTTCTGACGTTCGCTTACGCCGTCATCTTCCCTATTTCGTTGCTAGGTAACTCATTGGTGTTGTTTGTGGTGTATCGTCATCACACTCTGCGTAACGCTCTCAACTACTTGATCGTGAACATGGCCATCGCCGACCTCCTTGTGACGATCTTCACCATGCCCTACTCCGTCAGCTATCTCTATATACAAAACAGGTGGTTTGGCGGCGTCTTCGGGGAGATTCTTTGCAAAGTCGTTCAGTCAGCCGTGGCGATTTCGATCGCTGCATCAATCTTCACCCTAACCACCATCACCATCGATAGATTCATCAGTATAGTGTACGTATGGAAGCAGACCTTGACTCTGGGGACGTCTAAATTAGCGTTGGTGCTGATATGGGTGTTCTCCGTTGGGATGTTTGGTTTTTACTTTCGCGCTTATCGCGTCAATAAAAGCGCCCGCGGTCTTTCGTGTGACCCCAAGTACGACTTCGCCCCCGAGGAATTCCCGAAGTACTTCGCCGTGTGCATGTTCGTGTTTCTTTACGCGGTCCCATTGGCCCTGATGGCGGTGCTCTACTCGATTATCTGCCGGAAGCTTTTCAAGAAGGAGATGGGGGGTGGCGGGGACGAGCAGATTAACAACAAGAAGAAACGCGTCATCAAGATGCTGATCACGTGCACCATCTTCTTCGCGATCTGCTGGCTGCCGCTGCACGTGCTGCACTTCCTTATCTACTTTGATCTCATGTCCTTCCTCTGCTCGCCGTTGTTTTTAAGACTTTTCGGCTTCTGGCTTGGCCACGCCAACAGCGCTCTAAATCCGATTCTCTATGTGATTTTCAACAAGACTTTCCGAAAGGCGTTCCTGAACGCCTTGCATATCAAAGCCTTCGACAGTTTAAACTCGACAGCTGGACCGACCACACGACGAAGCACGTTGCGCAAACAAGCCGTCTCCGGCCCAGAAAACAATAACAAGCGCTGCGATCGGAGAAGCCCGGGCAGGTTTCGGATGCCATTCGTGAAGGTTTACGCGAAGCTGAGAAATGGAGGAAGCGAAGAAGACCCGAGCGAGCCTTCGAGTATTGATAAAAGAAAATCGACCATGGTCGTGTCGGAAAGAATGACTTGTTTGTGATGCCGGAAGTACTTCGGTAATATTCGGAAACCCGTCGTGAAGGTGTTCGCCAAGGGAGCGAAGAGAAACTGAGGGAACCTTCCAGTATTGATAAAGAAAATCGACCATGGTCGTGTCGAAAAGAATGACTCGTTTGTCATGCCGGATGTGCTTCGGGACAGGTTCGGGAGACGTTCGCCAAGCTTTCATGAGAGAACAGGGCCAAAGGGCGTTTTCAGAAATAAGACATAGTCTCCTTGTTGTTCAAAACTGTTTTAAAAAGGACACTTTTAAGGGTGTTGTATGATCGATCCACGGATTACTATAGTAATAACAGGGATTCATAGACAGGTGTTCGGAATCCTAGCACAGTCTTTTCGAAGCAATCCTTGGGGGATTTTGAATCGCCATACTGACAACATCAGCGTCACGTAAGGCACGGTCACGCCATGCTGACAACATCAGCGTCACGTAAGGTACGGTCCCCTCATACTGAAAGCATTAGCGTCACGTATGACACGGTTACGCCATGCTGACAACATCAACGTCACGTATGGAACAGTCACGCCATACTGACGACATCAGCGTCACGTAAGGCCACAGCAACAATACCATCGAGGCATTCTGTGTGTCACGCAGCGCCTCACAGCGTGTGATCGATGACTCTTTGGTGCTAATGCTTCTTACGGTAGAAGTACCTTGTAAATAACTTTGTCTGATGAGCCGAACATTACAGAGACATTTAAAGGGAGGTGGGGGAGGCAGGACTTAGATAGAGCCTCGACTTCATTAACTGGCGCTCTGTTATGTAACGCTGGATTCACACCAAAACCATGTTTAGTTAATTAAGCAAGGTTTTTCTTTGCCTGATAACTTGCCATGTTTCTCATTGGTTTTTTATTCTTACTAGCTAAATCATCACTTAGTAACATGTACAACACAGTCTATTAAGTTTTATTCTTGGTTCTGTCAACTATTGGGAGATTGAGATTTAAACCAGTTTAATTAGTGCTGGTGTGAATGCGGTATAAGGCTAGGAAGTAAGCGCAGCGCACGCAATTTTCCGATTCTCACTTGTACATAATCGCAAAGGCTAGAGGAATAACTTGCTTTATTGTGCTAGTGCTTGACCGATTCTCACTTGTGTTGCGCTTGTGTTATGATAGATTCTCACTTTGTGTTATGACCGATTCTCACTTGTGTTGCGCTTGTGTTATGACCGATTCTCACTTGTGTTGCGCTTGTGTTATGACCGATTCTCACTTGTGTTGCGCTTGTGTTATGATAGATTCTCACTTTGTGTTATGACCGATTCTTACTTGTGTTGCGCTTGTGTTATGATAGATTCTCACTTTGTGTTATGACCGATTCTCACTTGTGTTGCGCTTGTGTTATGATAGATTCTCACTTTGTGTTATGACCTATTCTCACTTGTGTTGTGCTTTGTGTTATGACCGATTCTCACTCTGTGTTATGACCGATTCTCACTTGTGTTGCGCTTGTGTTATGACCGATTCTTATTTGTGTTGCACTTGTATTTGACCGATTCGCACTTGTGTTTCGCTTGTGTTTGACAGATTCTTTCTTGTGTTGGGCTTGTGTTTAACCGATTCCACTTGTGTCGCGCTTGTGTTTGACCGATTCGCACTTGTGAAACAACGCTTGTGTTGGACCGATTCTTACTTGTGTTGCGCTTGTGTTTGAGCGATTCTTACTTGTGTTGCGCTTGTGTTTGAGCGATTCTCACTTGTGTTGCACTTGTGTTTGAGCGATTCTCACTTGTGTTGCGCTTGTGTTTGAGCGATTCTCACTTGTGTTGCGCTTGTGTTTGAGCGATTCTTACTTGTGTTGCGCTTGTGTTTGAGCGATTCTAACTTGTGCTGCGCTTGTGTTTGACCGATTCTCACTTGTGTTGCACTTGTGTTTGAGCGATTCTCACTTGTGCTGCGCTTGTGTTTGACCGATTCTTACTTGTGTTGCGCTTGTGTTTGAGCGATTCTTACTTGTGTTGCGTTTGTGTTTGACCGATTCTAACTTGTGTTGCGCTTGTTTTTGACTGATTTTCACTTGTGTTGCGCTTGTGTTTGACTGATTCTCACTTGTGTTGTGATTGTGTTATGACCGATTCTTACTTGTGTTGCGCTTGTATTTGACCGATTCTCACTTGTGTTGCGCTTGTGTTTGACCGATTCTCACTTGTGTTGTACATGTGTTTGACTGATTCTCACTTTTGTTGCGATTGTGTTTTACTGATTCTCACTTGTGTTGTGCTTGTGTCTGACTGATTCTCACTTGTATTGCGATTGTGTTTTACTGATTCTCACTAGTGTTATGATTGTGTTATGACCGATTCTTACTTGTGTTGTGCTTTGTGTTCGACTGATTTTCACTTGTGTTGCGATTGTATTTGACTGATTCTTACTCGTGTTGCGCTTGTGTTTGACCGACTCTCACTTGTGCTGCGCATGCGAAATAGTAAGAACAAACAGTTAATTGTTTGTCTCAAGATGGTTGTACGACAAACAGAAAAAAAAGAGAAGATTTAAATATTGTAGAAATTCCGTTTATATGATAAATAGAAAAAGTACTAGGGAATACTATATTAAACAAAGGGAACTGTTTAAGAGATAGGTACTTAGGGTTTAACGTGAAATTTCAATATTATTCAAGCCATTTTTGTGGAATATTGAATAAAAACGCTAAGCTCACTGCTTGCAATTATAACCCTATGTGAGGATTCTTTTTTTTTGTGTCAAGCGAGCCGTCTGCAATAGGGGACTTGCGCTAAGAGATCACGTGACTGTTTGGGTGGCAAACTAACGCACGGCTCAGCTTTTTAGCGGCAAAATAACAGCAAAAGAGAAGGAACATATTCAGCGCTTACGTAAGCGCAGTCATTTCTGATTTTTTGTATGATCATTTTGTTTTGAATTTGTCACCCAAAAAGCTCACGTGATCTCTTAGCGCAAGTCCCCTATTTTAGAATTTCAGTAGACATTCAAAACTTTAGAAAATACTTTAAAACTAGTAGGTGGGAAAGCACTCGGCTGGAATGCGCGTGTAAATACCGCACGAAATATCGATATATTAAATTATTTATGAATAGAAACAAAGAGCCCAAGCTGTCGTGGTCTTGTACCAGAACAATGAATACAATACACCAAAAACTGGAATTCTGCCCTGAAAAAAAATGGAATTCTGCCCTGGGTCTGCCCTGAAGAAGTCTTATTAAAGACGAAAATTTGGAAGATTCGAATTCCAGTTTTTGGTTTATTAGATATATTAAATTAAATAACGATGCTCGCAAATCGCGCGTTCTGATTGGTCAAGGATCTGTGTGTTATAAGAGGAAACACGCACGCTTGGCGTCAGCATTACGCACGCGCTCCCCCAAGACTAGGTAACGTAAGACAACATTTTAATTGTTGTATAAAACAAATGAGATCTCATTGTTTTGTGCGTCTATCTTGATGCTTATTTTTTTGTTCATGACGGGTTGTGAAGTCATCTGTGTATCTATCAGAGGTCAGACGCACGCAAAAATGAGATCTATTTTTTAATTAAAGAAGGAAATTCGTAAATCGCGCGCTGTGATTGATCAAGGGTACATGTGTTATAAGAGGACTCACGCACGCTTTGCGTAGGAATGTGCGCGCGCCCACAAGAACTAGATTGAAACGTAAGAAAACAATAATATAAATATAATACAAACAGCAAACTGTCTTCCCAACCCGTCAGCCTACAGTCGCTACGATTCGTTATGTTCGTTGATAATGTGCAGTAATTGTTGCACGCTACAAATATTGCTATGTACTCTGCCTTGTCCTTCTTTGTCTTTGATTTTCTCGTACACACTCAAGGCCAGCCCATAACTTAACATCGCCTCTTCGTATTTATCTTGCTTGCGGAGTGTGTTACCGATATTGAAATGTGCATCCGCCTGTCGCTGGTCATTGTTTGACTTCTGGTAAAACCCCAAAGCCGCGTGAAAACTTGCTATCGCGACCTCGAAGTTTCCTTGCTTGATGTGTGTATTCCCGATGCTCAAATGTGCATCGCCCTGTTCTTGATCATTGTGTATTTTTTCGAACAGCCTCAAAGCATCTGTTAAATTTACTATCGCCTCTTCGTAGTTACCTAGCTTGCAGTTTAAAATACCAATATTGAAATGTGCATCCCCCTGTCGCTGGTCATTGTTTGACTTCTGGTAAAACCCCAAAGCCGCGTGAAAACTTGCTATCGCGACCTCGAAGTTCCCTTGCTTGCTGTGTGTATTCCCGATGCTCAAATGTGCATCGCCCTGTCCTTGATCATTGTGTATTTTTTCGAACAGCCTCAAAGCATCTGTTAAATTTACTATCGCCTCTTCGTAGTTACCTAGCTTGCAGTTTAAATTACCAATATTGAAATGTGCATCCCCCTGCGCTTGTTCATCTCTTGCCGTTTGGAACATCTTCAAGGCCTCTTTGTAGTGAGATATCGCCTCTTTGTAGTTACCACCCATGTAGTCTGTATCACCTATACATACATGCGCACGCGCTTCCCCCTTATCATTCTTCGTCTGTTTGTACAGGCTCAACGCATCTCCGTAATGCTTCATCGCGTCCTTGTAGTTCTTACACTCGTAGTGCGTGTTACCAATATTCAGGTGCACATCCCCTAGTCGTTGATCATTTCTTGTGTTTTGGTACAGCTTTAAGGCAGCATTGTGACTGTCCATAGCCTCCTCGTGGTTACCAAGTCTGGCATGAATCAAACCAATATTATAATTAGCCTTCGCCTGTCCTGTTTCGGAATAATTTGTGTTATCGTATAGCACCCCAGCCATTTGGAAAGACTCAATCGCCTCCTGGTAGTTGCCCCGGTCCATATTCTCGCAACCCTCATCAATAAATGCGTCAGCTTTCTCTCTCTCGTCACCAGACTCCCCGTTATGCTTCGGCCTCTCGTTGCTTATTGTAGACTGGTGACTAGTGGACCCTGAGATAAACAAATGAAACATATTTAGTTTTCTCAGGAAATCACCAACACGTGTTGACCCGTAAAGATAGAATCATTGAAGTAAGTGTATAGCGGAGATATCTCAAGATAGAATCATTAAAGCAAGTGTATAGCGGAGATATCTCAAGATAGAATCATTGAAGCAAGTGTATAGCGGAGATATCTCAAGATAGAATCATTGAAGTAAGTGTATAGCGGAGATATCTCAAGATAGAATCATTAAAGCAAGTGTATAGCGGAGATATCTCAAGATAGAATCATTGAAGCAAGTGTATAGCGGAGATATCTCAAGATAGAATCATTGAAGCAAGTGTATAGCGGAAATATCTCAAAATAGAATTATTGAAGCAAGTGTATAGCGGAGATATCTCAAGATAGAATCATTGAAGCAAGTGTATAGCGGAGATATCTCAAGATAGAATCATTGAAGCAAGTGTATAGCGGAGATATCTCAAGATAGAATGGTATCGAAAATGATTTTGTTTCAAGAAAGCCATCAAGAAAGCCACCATAAGCTTTATGAATAGCAGAAAGTAAGCTAGTAAAAAAATGGAATACACAATTATTTACATTTGCCAGCTAACAGTTTGCAACTTGCTAAAGCTACAGTGTTTGTTGCCGTTGATGATAATGTTATCATTGTCAAGCCGTTCCCGACCCCCGAATTTTCAGATATTTGGCTTAAGAATAATAGCAAGAAATGTAAGGAAATGTACAAAAAACAATGAATGAATACCCCACTTTTTTCTTGAAACGCTCGCTTCGCCCCCCCCCCCCACCCCCTTTCTGGGACTCCCGGATGTGCCCCTGGTATACCATTGGCGATACTTGGACACACTGTAAGAAATATCTTTTTTTTGCCACTGCGATGTATACATCAAATAAACATCAATAATCATAGACTTGATAACCAAAATGATTTTAATAAGCATCCCCCTCCCCCCGGCTAAAAAGGTCTCAACAAAAGCACCACTTTAATGGTGTGAATCTGATTATACACAATGAAAACACCTCTATGGATGTACTGTATTAAGTCTAACATCATTTTTACTGCTGTTTCAGTGTTTCGCAACTAAAGCTTAGTTTTCGATCTATTCTAATAAGCCCCCACCCCCCACAAAAAGACCCGCCAATGCGCTTATTAGAATCATTACGGTAATGAGAAATCAACGAAATATAAACTATCAATATACCACAGTGTAAGGTAATGTTTTGAGAGATGACATCTGTTTTGTTCATGGATACGCACTGAATGAATGAAATGATGTGATACAGAATCGTATCATGCAAAATTTGTACTATTACATACCTATGAGATTCTCTAGCTTGTCAAACCTGGCTATCAACTCCTCGTGGTGCGTGTCGTACTTCAGCTCCTGTCTGGCACTTGTTGACTTGACTTCTCTTCTCATTTTCTGTAATTCATTGAGCAGCACATCATCTGAGGCCACCCACATTCGAATCACGTCAATGTAATCTTTAGTTCCGATGGGACGCATCTTATAATCGCTTATCTTTAACTTATTCGACCCTAGCGCAACCAGTGCACGCGAAATCTTCTCCCAATAGATTTCAAATTGAGATTCATTGAGACGTATAGTGGTTGAGTGTCCAAGTTCATTTCTCAGCATTCTTATCCTTACTAAATTAGCTTCACAAGAGATATCTGCATCAGGTGGATAAGTGCTCCAGAATGGATCAGTCGGAGTCAGGATGCCGCAAATATTCCTGAGCAGCACAGAAAGCAGCGTTATGTCAAAATCTCTTGATTCTGGATTTCCACTTGCAGGAAAGAGCTTACTCCACTGAGTAGAGGATAGGATGCCTTTCTTCAACAACTGTTGGAGCTGTCTCTGTTTTGTAGTGAGCACCGCGGCAAGTGTGGCCGGGGAGTGTATATTGTCAAAGAACTTTCTAAGCGCAGTCGTTCCTTCTTCCACAAGAAGTTGCGCAAGTCGCAAGTAACGCTCCCGCTCGACGTCAGTTGAAAGTGGAAGGGAGCAAGCCATATCCTGAAAAAAAAAAAAAAAACGAGGATTGCAAAATATATCGCATCATTAACAAGATACACCAAAAACTAAAACGCATAAAAATTAGAATAATATAGAATAAAAGCTCCGTGTACACGCGCGTGTAGCTGGGACACTACAAGACGCTTTGTCTCGCAGGTATCATGTCCAAACACCAGGTATTGCTTGCACTTTATGTTGTGACCATATGTCGGAAGTGTTGTGTAGTAGCTTGCTAATTTTCTCCTTCATCTTCAGTAGTTAACAGAGCGACGCGTTGTCCGCAAAGCTGTCTCATGGGCACAGTGTTTTAATCAACATTTGAATGATGTATGTATTGGGTCTAAGGAGACATTGTACATGGACGACTGTGAACGGAGAACGGATTCCGACCGCTTGCTTAAAAATAGTTAAAAATAGCAATGCAATGAATCTTGTATTTATTGCTTCTTGTCACGGTGCGTGAACCGCCGTCGATTAGCTCTGCATATTTGAAAGACAATGTGATTAAATGTTATCATCATCATCATCATATTCTCTTATTTTGAGAATCAGAGTCCACGTTCAATGCTTAGAAAGAAAAAAAAACACTTATCCGCTAGAGACGAGAAAGATGAGTCGTGACAAACATTAACTTGGAATTCTGTTCTTAAAACTGCATGTGTCACGAGTAACTGCCTAGAATTATAATATCCCTTGTAATTTAGATAAAGAAAAACGGGAAATCAGCGTTTGTACATTAGAAGAGTTTACGGCATGAAGCATTAACTTCATAAAAAAGCACATCAAAGTCGCTAACTCGTAACCTATTTCCTGTTGGTCTGCGACTTGTGTCGAATTGTGATGTCTATTTCCAAACAGGTTTGATTCAGTCTGACGTGCGATGTGTTTCACTTTATGCATAATAACTTACCGTCACAACTTGTCAATGATTCCTGAAGAAGAAAGATTTAGCAATAATTATATGATGTCTTTTGACTTAACAACCGCCCGACTCCATCTTTGAATGTTTTGTGCGAAATACCACAAATAAAAACTCGACCTTTCTAGATTTCATGGTTCACCTGGCTCCCCTCCCCACTCCTCTTCGTTTTTTTTTTGTTTATTTCCGGGTGCTTTGACACACGAAATGAGATATGACGCGTAAAATCGTTAGTTATTATACGCGGGAATCTTTAATTATGCGCTGTTGAACAGTTTATATTGATAATAGAGCAATAAATTATTATTATGGTACGCATTGAAGAATTAACTTTCCACTTTCCTTACAGGTAGCCCAGGCTCACGGCGAGTGAGCGTACAGAGTTTGTATGAGTTTGTATGTTTGACCAAGTGGCGCGACGGACGAAAAAGCCGTTAGGGATTTGCTAAAAAAAAATCATTCCAATTCCCCAAAAAATGAGATGAAAAAAAAATACCTGTTATCTTATTGAAAGGTATACGGTACCGAGGGTGTCCGTTGCGCTTATAGATAGAATTGATAGCAAACAAGGAAAGAAATATAAACAAACAGATGAATAAAAAGATAAATGATAGATAGACAGATTTTATTTCGACATTTTCTATAAGTTGGGTGGTAATTAGGTTTGAAGGGACGTCGGTAAAGACTCAGGGATACAAGGCAAGGTCAAATTGATGCGAATCACCCTACCCCGGCTGGTAAAATTCGGTATAGAGCCCATCGAGCCCATCTTCGGCTAGAGACCCATCGACCCAACGGTCTAGTGATACAACGGTCTAGCGATCTAAAGATATGCGGATCTAGCGTTCAGTTTCTCGTGAGATAACTTATGCAGTTGATTGAGAGGTACTGATATAACATGTTATCAGCATAAGCACTGTTATTGGCTTGTGACGTCAGTTGTGAGGTTCTTACACGAGGTAAAGCCAATATATCCTCGGTGTAAGAACCTCACAACATTCCACAAAAAAACTCTTTACTCGTCCCCTCTCAGATCAGCCGAATTTCGAGCTACGAACAAGCAGCAAGCAATGCCTGGGCTACCTGTGCTCCTTTCCAGCGCGGTCAAGCGTAACTAACCGTACAACTGCGTCGGTCAAGGATGCTTGTGGCTACTTTCTCGTTTTAAAATACGGCTAGTGGCCAGGGAAAATAGTTTAGCTCGGATGTTTTGCCACATATCGAATGTATGAACCCTGGCATAGGTCTGCGAGATAAAAATATTTTGTTTGTTGTTTTTTCCTCTCGAATTTCGACGGTATTTGAGTGGAAGCACGGGTGGCCTAGTGTGTTAGCGCGTCGGCCTCTCACCGCTGTGGCCCAGGTTCGAATGCTGGCTCAAACTGGGGATTTTTCCGGGTTCCTGCCTTGAATCGAATTTGTCACAAGTGAGTTGAAGTTATTCTCCCGTGTTTCCAGTCTTCTCGGATAAGGACACTAAACCGGAGGTCCCGTCTCTTCAAGCTGCACTACATTAACCTGAACCGAAGGGACGTAAAAGAACCACTGGGGACGCAATAAACCCTCTGGCAGTGACCACCCCCAGTGACAGTGCTTAACACTGTCGATAAACAAATCGGCCTCCTAGTATTAGCGAAAGCTACTTATAGGAGTAATAAATCGAAGTATCGAAGCTACCGAAAATGGCGCCTCCAACATTGTTTCTTTCCTTCGTAGGGGGAGAGAAGTCATAAATTCCGTTAAGAAAACCCCCCAAATTGTGTATTACACGTGAATTTGACAACAACAAGGCATCTTCTTAGTTTTAAGGCAATTTTATTGACAACATTTCACAAAAAAACGCTTCACTCGTCCCCTCTCAGAACAGCCGAATTCCGAGCTACGAACAAGCAACCATTGCCTGGGCTACCTGTGCGTGAGCCTGGGCTACCTGGGCTTTCCTTAAAAAAAATGCCAGTTTTTTATCGAAGATGATGATTCTCGCCTTACAATTTAGTATGCGTAACCTACCTGCCTGGCTGGCGTTACTTCTAGGGAGTAACTTCTAATTGATTCTAAAGCTTTGCACTGTTGTTGAGTGCTTGCGCTTGTGCTGCTTTTTCGACATCCTGTTTATTCTGGTGATCCCCCATTGGTTACCGGTCAACGCCCGAGGTAACTGCGAATAGTCCAGTTTCGAGTTCCACTGAGGACGCATAAATACAGCGCAAGCCCAGGTTTCAATTACATCGATTGCAAATACCAAAGATATCATGAAGTATTCACAGGTTTTTGCATTGTTTTATTACAAGTTCCGGAGGATTCTCTGGTATGCGCATGTAATTTGCATCAAGTCGAGGCTTACACTGTATTTATGCGTCCTTAGTCTGTAAGTCCAGCGGTCATAGTGGAACTAGAAATTGGGCTATTGCAGAGGTGGATCTAGCTTTTCGCTAAAGGGCTCAGTGACAAAGGGAAGAGGGGGTATTATTAGATAGATAGATTTGTTTATTAAATACCCCTCGCAGTTAGAAACTGAATTACAGGTAATTAGCACACACAAGCTAAGCGATAACAACATTACGACATTACATTATCAAGATACTTAACAGTAACAAAATTTGACAAGCGATTAGTGTTGCATATTTTTGGTTTCATGGGAGCAGATCTTCTTAGATTGTACTGGTTGACTCCCTTGACCGACCTACTAAAGGCTAGGCAATGTAAAGGGTTTTCCTTACACAGGGAGCTCATGAATTGTTGACAAAGCGTAAATCGTCTATTTTTAAGCGAGACAAGACCGGCTTTCTCCAAGGCACCATTGTAACTATTGGATGGGAAGATTATTCTTAGCGCTCAATTCTGGATACGCTCTAGACCATCTGAAAGAAACGCAGGCAGGCCAGCGTACACCGCCGCACCGTACTCTATGACTGATCGTATTAGAGAGCAATAAACAGTGACTAAGTCCAGTTCTTTAACGCCACACTTTTTAAGTAAGTGCAGGGCATATAGCCTACGATTTGACGTTTTGCAAACGTGGTCACAGTGGGACATCCCATGTGAGGTCGCTAGAGATTGCTTTTCTTTTCTTTCAGCCCAAAGCAAGGAGGGGTGGGGGGTTTTACCCCCTTAGCCCTTCCCCTAGATCCGCTACTGTATTGGTTTCCATGCAAAGGGTTTGCTTGGGGCCAGAATAACGTAAAGACATTTTTTTTTTACATATTGAGCTTTGAGGAAATCTGACTGGTCACAGTAACACTATGACCCTTGACTTACTATCACTTATAAAAGCAATTGTTAGGCTTAGAAGTAAATTCTCGCCTGCGACGAGGTTATCTTTTAAACCTGATTTTTAGTAAATACATCGACATAAGTTTAGTCTCGCCACCAGTCCTAGTGTACGTTAACTACGCCTCCATCGCATCTTATCGTATTTACCAGTCGAAGAGGGTAGATTATATCAATGCAGATATGCGCATTAGCCGATTATAGTGATCGGTATTTGTGTACATACTTGATGCTTCATGGTACGTATAAATCGCCTTTCTGTACTGGGAACAAGCTTTGTGCACATTTCTTCAGCTTGGCCATTCTTTTTTAAACTACTCAAACGCGTATCAGTAATCCTGCATCGCCTTTTTGTATTAACCAAGAGAGAAATGAGGGTTAGAAATGCGTTTCACTTGCACTCTCTTGTCACCAGACTCTATGGGCATATTTAAAGCTGGCTAATGCCTCCGTATCGCCTCTGAATGGAAGTCACATGACTAAAAAATAATTCTATTAAATTCCACTTACTACATTTTAATAAAAATGATAGAATTAGTAATATTCATAAATCCCAATAGGCGGCCTACCTACGACTTCAACGTCCGATTGATCAGCTCAATAGACACAAGTCCCGGATGAATATAACGTTCCTTTTTATATCTTAAAAGATCCACAGAATGTGTAGTTCCAGAAACCTACCTCCATACCCCCTCCCCATTGAGGGGATTCGAAATTCCGAGGGGTGGGGGGTGGGTGGTTCAAACGCCCAGGAATTTCCAGTCCATTTAACAGTTACTGTATTATTTTTTTCCAAGGGGCTGGAAATTCCAGAGAGATGGGGGTTCATACCTCCGCCCCCCGCAATAGGGGGAGGGGGGGGGGTTTGGATATTATCTGGACCTACACAATGATTATGAGAGGTTTGAGAGCAAGGACCTGTAAGGATCAGTTCTTGTTTGATTGGTTCGCTATTTATTGAATGTGGAGCCAGCTATCCTACCTAGACAACTGTCCCCAGTCCCCTCTCTCCATTGATCAGATAGCTATACGGAAAACGAACTATCAAAAAATGAAACTTCACAAATTTCCGAAAATTCAAGTATACACAGTACTTTTCAAGTACTTTTACATGATTTTGATGAATTATCGTCTTATACAATTTAACCCCGTTAAGTCTCACGAATTTGAGATATTCGAGATCGAGTTATTGGGGTTCTACTACGCTTTTTTTGGCTTCTCCGGTCACAAACCTTGCGAGTTTTTCATAGATATGAGAGTAGGCAACTTCTGGCATCTTCTGCCTTTCTTGGCACCGTCTCAGAGCATTGAATACTCGACGCAGGGTTGCTCCTCGTCCCTCTTTGCGTGTCCACGCAAGTAAAACCTGAGTACACTGCTCCAAGGTATCGCGGTAATCATGAACACAGCTTTCGATCAACGTCTCCTTTGTAAGACATCGAGCGACTGATTTCCAGGCTTCCGGTTTATGGCTGGTTGTTAGAATGCAAGCAATATCCTCTATTCCAACGAGTTCCAGACTAGCAAGCGGCGACTGAAGGATGTGTTTGCCTGTAGAAAAAAAAACAAAAAAAAAAAAACAAGACTGTTTGGTTCTTAACAGTTCTATTCTAGCTTTGATCTGATGAGAGTGAATCTAAAAAGAGAGGGATCCAGGATTATTTGTCAGAGAGCTGAGCGATAGAAAAGAAAACAGCAAAAAACCGCCATCTTGGATTTTGAGCAAAAAAGGGATTGTTAGTGGAGCGGGTGCGCTGTTTTTTTTTTCTTTAACAAAAAAATAAAATAAAATAAAAACACCATCATTCAAATGTCTGCGGACAGAATGGTAGATGGGAGACCACAACAGTAAAATTATCAATAAAGAAGTTAGATTTACTGTGAATGATATATGTCATGTATTTTACATTACCTTTCAACAGTAGATTCGCAATGTATCTGCTCCTATTGTTCCCATTCTCGTCACAGTCAAGCCAAGATAGTAAAGTCTTCTCATCTTGGAGGACTGTAAGTTCTTGGAACAGCTTGCGCCCGCCACCTCTTTGCCAGTTTGTGATACACTCCTGGATGGTACGAGATACATCATCTCTTGTTTGACCTGCCTGGGGACTCGAACATTCATTGATGATTTCTTGCTTGTGCTGTTCAACCACGTCTTTCAACACTTCCATGTCGCTTTCACCATCGATCATTATCCCACAACATTCAATGCCATAGTCCTGCAAAAATACAATTCATCACACAAAAGTCGAAGGGGCATTGGAGGAGAGAAGGAGGGGATAACATATGCCCAGCAAAACATTCCAGATAAATAGGAGTTATTTTAAATCATCATATTCAGACCAAAAGCACCTATTAAAATAAATATTCAGACGTCGCACCAGACGAGGTTGACTTGCATTTAACGGAGTTTCCGTTTAAGGAATCAAAACAATTTGGAACATCAACAGCGAGGTGACTGGGTGTGTATATCGTGCTTTTGCTGTGCAGAACCATGCCAAACTTTATTCTGCCGTGTTGGACTTGATTCATAGATCCGACATGTCAATCACGCGCGTATGAATAGCCAATGAGTAAAGATATAACGTATAATAGCAGCCATATGGTCCCACAAATGTATCACAAAGACGGTAATCGACGGCAAAAAACATGGCTTTGAAATTTTTTTTTTTTTGCAAATTTGGGCGAGTAAGCACACCCAGTCACCGTAGACAATGCTAGTTTCGATTTCTTTGACCGAAAACTTGAAAGAATAGAGATGCAACTCAAACTACTGGAAATTAGCGCAAGATTACGGAGAAACGTAAAATAAACTCACCCACAAAAACATTGTAAGTAATATAATTCAAATAGCCTTAGCAAGCCTCGAATTATTGGGGGAGGGGGGCTCCATACAGAAACTTTATAGTGATTGATGTTACCCTAGCTTAATCCAATAATAAAATATATTAAATAAAAGAATGATACTGTCGTTTGTATTTTTGCTGCAAATCTTGGAGCTTGCGATTATTACCGTCTGCGCATCAGCGGCCGTTTGCTTGTTCTGACTCGAGTCGGACCCCTAAAGACGATGTTCTTTTGTATCGCGCAATTTAATTTTTCTCAATTTTAAGCTCTCGAATTTTCGCTTTTACCGGGATTCTGAGTGGCGAAAGATGCGCACATTGAATTTGACAGCTCGGGGGATAATTTTGCAAGTTTCTCTGTCGAAAGCAATTCTCTTAGACTTTTTTTTTTTACAACTATGCATGGCTATTTCAACCTATACGCTATGCTCAAATGACAGCAAGAGCGGGCGAACTCCATCAAGGTCAAGGAAAAAGCAAAACTAAAAATAAAACTAGAACACCTTGGCTTTCCAGTGATAACCTCACTAGTTCGCCTGGGGTAGTTCGTAGTCAGGCTTAAACATCGAATTTGACTTTCCCTACTACGTTTTCTTGCACTGAAATAGCTGCAATTTAACGGAAATAGCTTTGAAAACACATAGTACATAGTACGAAGAGAGCACTGATTTATCTGATTATTGCCAACTTTCGTATTTGTTCAGTATTGATCTAGATTCGTGCCATGTCAGACCCCGTCCCCACGTTTTTGCTTTGGTTTGAAAACGCAACCTTTTTGATACAGATACAGGTATCGTCCAGAGTCCAATTTGGAAACGATACGCTTCCGGTGCCATGGGGACGGACGAAAACGGAACCTTCGAAAACGATGGCGTGACAACTCAGGTCCAGTCCACTTGGCGCGCGAGAACGCATGCGTTGTACGGCTTGTTTTCGTTTTCGTACCGTTTCTGCGTTTTCGTGGGGACGGGTCGTATCAAAATCAAAACGCTTCGTGTGGACGCGGATCTTTTTGAAAACGGAACAAAAATGTTGCGTTTTCAAACAAAAACGAATACGTGGGGAAGGGGTCTCAATTCTACCACCGAACTCGTAGTTTTTTTTTTTTTTTTTTTTTACCAAGGCTGGGCAGTAAGACAATTTTTCGACTATCCATCACGTTCGGTAAAAAAAAACCGATAAACGTCAATATTTTATGTTAAATCCGAGCAGAATTCCTGATCCGCATCCGACATGTTGTACATGTTTTGTTTGATATTTGGGTAGCCCTTATGTGGCTTTTATTTTGCTTTGCGCGCGTCAGATCTATACATTGATAGACGTCGAACCGTCGTTAACCCGGTCCAAATAATAATAATTATAAATTCATGAGCACGATGTTTGCATCGGGCCTTATTTCAAAGAAAGAATAAAGGTGAAGCTTACGAAAGCAAAATAACGACTCACCTGAGTTTCTACTTCATTATTGAACCATCGCGTCAGACCAGGGAGGTAGAACCCGTCTCCAAACACTCGATCACATCGGTATGGCGTCTCACCACCATGGACGCACTTCAACACGTGAACACAGTCCTGATCCCCGCAGCCAGTCCTACCGTGTTCCTGGCAGTTCTCAGATGCACATACACTGCATTCTACGCAAAACTCATAGCGCATGTGTCCTAGCCAGTCCCAGTCACGTGACAGTTCATCAAGAGATTCTTCAAGAAGCATGCGCACTCGAACAGCGAGTCCTTGTTCGCACACGTCACCAGTGCACGTGGTAAGGGTTAGAATGACTTTGATGTAGCGTTTACCACAAAGGAGAAACAAGTCGTTTTGGTTTTTCGTACCGATGACAAAACGTGCACCATTTCGAAACAGACGTGATGGGCTTCTGAAGCCAAAATGCTTAACGAGTCGAGATTCAAGCTGCGGAAACAAGCCATGGGGGACAAAGCCGTCCGGGAAGTGAATGAGCAGAGCACAGGGGTCGCCATCTTTGGGAAAAACTTTAAACTCTGGCGAGGAGGTGAGTTGGGCTGGGACTAAATACTGCAGTGATTCCTTGCCGTTTTCATCTGGTGCGTTAAACCTGGCGACCAGACCGTAACGCTCCATCATGGATAGAAGATCTTGTTGGGTCTGGCTGTTACCAGGGACAAACTCGCCAAACACGTCAACTATTAAAGATTGGTGAAGGACTCCCGTCTCCTCTAGGGTCTTCCAGTGCTTTGCGCGGGAAGGATCCTGCAGGAACCCAAAATGTAATAAATAGTTGATTTAGCTGAATATGCTTAATGTTGTATTCTTATTAAATGGTTAATTTATTTCACACAAAATCGGTTTTACCCACATTGGTACCAAAATGAACGAAAACCGAAAAAGAGATAAAAATGAAAAGTTAAAATGAACTACACTTCATCGATGAAGTGGATGACATCAAATGGAAACTCTAAAGGTTATGCTCCAACTAGTTACTTCAACAAGTATATACAAGTATATATAACCTGTATGTATCATTATTGATTGTTTGTTGACTAATAGAAATGAAACCTTACCATTTCATTAAAGGTGCGTATTGTGATCAGCTTCTTGAACAAATTGATGAGCCACTGACTTTGCAGCACTACCGTGCCCGCGTGCTTGACGATCACCCGCAGATCGTGGAAGAAGTTGAGCATGGTGTTAAACTCTACATCGTCTGCGATGAAGCACTCATATTGGGCGATACGCCGTACCTCGCTTAGCTGAAGGAAGTAGACATTGCGCTCTATCTGCTGCGCTATGGCCTTCTCGAAATTGAACCATTTGGCGGGTAGCGTCTCTCCCATGTACGGCTCTGACTTCAGCACACTTTCGATCTTGGTTCTTAGATCTTGTATTCCCTTTTCATCTGACGACTTGCTATTGTCTACAGCAAAGAACGGTCGAATCACGTGCTCGTCGTATCTCTTACCACAAATTGTCTCGGCCAGGATTGCGTGCGCCTGCTCAACTGGAATGCTGGGTTTGTCAGCGTGTGTACCCACTATGAGTACAGGAGGGCGTAAGTGCTTTGTCGTAGAAGTGAGGGTTGTGTCTGTCTTTTCTGGGAAACGTTTGCAATCCTTATCTCGCTCCTCCAGGTTCTGGACGCAGTGGACTGTGACTAGCCACGAGATCAGGTTCTCCAGGTTCGTCTCATTGTTTGCGTTGTCAAGCTTTTTTTTAACCACGCCCTGTCGTACGCAAGGCTCCGCCTTCTTACGCAGGTCTTTGCTCAAATTGTGCGTGAGGACGTAGACTGCCCTGGAAGAGAAAAACACCGGATGTGTGGCGTAGTACAAGTGTTGTCCTGCAAAGTCCCACGCGTCCAGGACTATCTCCTTGCGTTTTTCTGATAGACTGTTGTCCCCCTTGCGTAGTAGATCAATAATTTTCTTTTCAATCCTCTCTGGTAGTTGCCATCGGCAATCGGGTACCGGTATGCCCACAGTGGTTTCAGACTCATCCAGATCTTCTTGTTTTACTGACGTTGGCGGCTCTTGAACCAGGTTTTCCTCAAGCCATAATTTACTCATAGAATCCTTCAAAGCCTCTAACACCTAACAAAACATAAATATTGTTGCTATAAATACGAAGTTTCTGTAACAATAGGGTAATTTAGTGTTTCTTATATGGAAAATTACCTTTTCCTTCTGCATGCTTGACAAACGATCTTCGCCAACACGTATTGGCTGCTCATCTTTCTTTCGGGCACGCAAATTTTCATATACCATTAGAGCAATGGCATCATCCGACTGACTCACAGACTCAGTCTCGTCGGACTTTTGCCAGGGGCGAACTTGTTCGACATCCACCTCAAATCTAGATGGGTCTACCTCGATTCCCTCGGTGCTCTCTTCTTGAGGGTCAAAACGGAGTCCAAGCAGAGATTTTTTCAGACTCGTCTTTCCCGCGCGATCTTGACCAATCAGCATGATGCGCCCGCGATACACCTGGACCTTGCCTTCTAGCAACGCCTTTCGGTACGCACGCTCCGCCTCAGGCCCTTTCACCAAGATCTCCACTGGGACTAAAGTGAAATAACCAATCAATGTCCAAACAAGAAATCTTAAACGCCCGATCCCTTGATGTTTCATCCTTTAATGCCTTTTGGGATGCCCCCCCCCCCCACGGAAAATCCTTGATTCACCCACAAGCTCTTTTCTTTGGGTAATTTTATTATAACCCCCTCCCCCTACACACACAATTCCTACTTCAGAAATTCCTACTTCGGAAAGGTTTTTTTTCTTTTTAAAGAAAGCTACCATGGTAAAGCACTGGTGAAAAAATTGTAAACACAATTATTTGTACATTTGTCAGCTAACAGTTTGCAACTCGCTAAAGCTACAGTATTATGTTGGTGCCGTGGTTGTTGCTGTTAATTATTATGTTATTATTGTCAAGCAGGTCCCCGCCCCCCTATTTACAGATATTTGGTTTAAAAATGTAACAAGAAATATAAGGAAATGCACGGAAAACAATGAATGACCCCCTTCTTTCTCGAAACGTTCCCTTTGTAAATTGAAGAAGACACGAACATTGACCCCCCCCCCCCCCCCCCCCCAACTGATTTCCCCTGAAATCAAACAAATGTAAAAAAGACCAAATATATAACAAAATCTGCGGGGGCGCTGGAAAATACAACTCGATGCGCAACGGTTTTCACTTTTTCAGTGCACTACTATGCAAACAGTTATGATAGAAGTAGAATACGGAAAGCTGGACACAGAATCACCTACATTGTCTGTACTTTTGCAGGATCGTCCTCCTCAGTGCGTCACTTCTAGATGACCACATACCTTTCTCCTGTTTTGCGAACTCGACCCTTTCAGCCTCATCAAGGTCTTTGTTCGTCACATCATCGAGCTTTTGGCGGACTTCGTGGATGGGTCTGATCACCTCTTCTGATGGGCGTGTCTTAAGATCGTCTATTTCATCTGCACTGATGCCCAGAGCGATGAGAGGGAGAGATATCCTTTTCCAGTAGTCTTCAAACTCGACATCTTTTAAAGCTGCAGCTTTGATATGCCCATATAGCTCATTCCTCAAGCACCTGATTCTAACAAGGTTGGCTTCAAGAGAGTTATCCGCAATTGATGGCAATATATCCCATCCTTTAGGCGGAGGCTTCAAGGATGGACAAATGTTCCTCAAGAGGACAAAAAGAAGAGTGATGTCAAAGTCTTGAATATTTGGTGATCCAGTGGGTGGGTATAGTTTATACCACTGCTTGTCAGTGAGTATCTTCTTTTTGCCTCTTGGAGGTCTCCATAAGCCATACAGTGTTATTTGGTGGAGACTCAAGGAAGCGCTAAGGGAAGGGTGGAGCCGGCTGAACACGATTCGAAACGCTTCTGTTCCTCCATCAATGAGAAGACGCAAGAGTCTTGAGAAGTTCTCCAAGTCTTTATTGATTGGGAACCTGCCTGCCATCAGAGCGACGGCTGCAAGAAAGAGGTTTGGTTAATGGTTAAAAAATATCAAAATACTTCACATTGTCAGATGTGTGACCAGATTGATTAATTATCTAAAAGTAATTTTTTATGTTGTGCTATTTGAAACCTCCGCATTTTGAGCCGTCGTCGGAAACCCAGGGGTATTGCCAAGCCAAACTCTCCGAATTCTTTAATCTCGCGAATTCCTTACCAAAGGTTAATAGATTCTTGAATAAAAAATGATGAAAATGGTAAAAAGGTATAAAAAAATACAAATACATTTAAATTAGTTAAATATTTGGTTTCAATTACATGCAGTCTCTGTCGCTCTCATTATGAGTATAAATAACGTTGCTGTTGTTGCTGTTTTTATTGACAGTACTATTTCCTTTAAAAAGCCGCAAAAATGATCTTTCCTTACATGATGAATTTTTGACTCCGCTGATTCAATTGACTATGGCATTTGACGTGGACGTATTAAGGGCGCGGCGTCACCTGATGCCCAGCAAGGCTTTGTTCCTGTGGCGGCACGAAGACATAGATCATTACGCTTGTTTAAGGTTGATAGCTTGGGTTTATAGAAATATATAAACACAGGATTAGAAAGCTTTAGGAATATTGTTTATGTACCTCTAAACGTTAACAGAAACCAGGATCAGCCCTGTATACGCTACCCATGAACCACTGTGGGTTACGATACATTGATTCGCGGGTGCAACCTTTATAAAAAAGGTGTATATATATATATACTTCAAACAAAGACAATAAAAAAGTGTAGTTATTGTTGTTGCACAACAATCGTTTTGCGTGCTTGTTTGCACAAAATGATAAAGTGAGGTAAACTAAGGTTTGCTAGACTGGTGCTCTCAGAAGAATATCTATTTGATTTATGCTAAACAACTGCGATGTTACAATAGAAAGCGCTAACCGTTCACACGTTTTGGCTGTTTGTGCTTGCTTGCAATGCCATGCTTGCAATCGCCATGACAAGATCTCTCGGTCACTTAACCACTGTGCGCCTCTTATTGTGCACAAATCTAGGTTAAGACCGATTAGATCGCTCTTCAAAAAAATATACCACAACAACAAAATGGACAGATTAATATCGAGGATTTATAGATCAGTTCAGACCAAAGTACAGAAGACTAAATTCAAAGTACACATTTGAACAAAGCGGAAGTTGGATATTTGGCCGTACCAGACTCGTAGTCTGCCAAAAACACCACAAAAAACCCTCACAAGAAGAGTATACAACTGACACTTAACCGGACGTGAAATAACTCAACAATAAAAGCAATAATTACCTGTTAAATGCCGCTGAAGTTGTTCTTGTTTCCTCAGCAATGTACGTTCTCTGCGCGGGTTAGGGTTAATGCAAATTCCGATGAAATTTATATATCTTGGTTCGAGTTCGGACTGGAGGTTCGTGGAAGGTTTGTTCCAACGCGGTTTGTAATAATTGACGTACTTACGAACACCCTCTTGAATAGCTCGCATTCTGATTTTTACGTGACAAGAGAACGATTGCGTGAAAAAGAAAGATCGCGTGACAAGAGAAAGATTGCCTTTGAAGAGGCTTGCCGCCATGCTTTTAATTCTCGCGCTTTACCGTATTTCTCTTGAACAGATTTTAATATTTACGTGACAAGAGAAAGAATGCGTGAAAAGAGAAAAATTTCATGACAATATATAGATTGCCTGACAATATATAGATTGCGTGACAAGATGCTTGCCGTCACGCTTTTAATTCTCGCGCTTTACCGTATTTCTCTTGAACAGATTTTAATATTTACGTGACAAGAGAAAGAATGCGTGAAAAGAGAAAGATTTCATGACAATATATAGATTGCCTGACAATATATAGATTGCGTGACAAGATGCTTGCCGTCACGCTTTTAATTCTCGCGCTTTACCGTATTTCTCTTGAACAGATTTTAATATTTACGTGACAAGAGAAAGAATGCGTGAAAAGAGAAAGATTTCATGACAATATATAGATTGCCTGACAATATATAGATTGCGTGACAAGATGCTTGCCGTCACGCTTTAATTCTCGCGCTTTACCGTATTTCTCTTGAACAGATTTTAATATTTACGTGACAAGAGAAAGAATGCGTGAAAAGAGAAAGATTTCATGACAATATATAGATTGCCTGACAATATATAGATTGCGTGACAAGATGCTTGCCGTCACGCTTTTAATTCTCGCGCTTTACCGTATTTCTCTTGAACAGATTTTAATATTTACGTGACAAGAGAAAGAATGCGTGAAAAGAGAAAGATTTCATGACAATATATAGATTGCCTGACAATATATAGATTGCGTGACAAGATGCTTGCCGTCACGCTTTCAATTCTCGCGCTTTACCGTATTTCTCTTGAACAGATTTTAATATTTACGGCACACAACCAGAGTCAATAGAAATACGGCGCAAGCACAATCGCTACAAAGGCATCGTATGCACAGCTCTTTATACCCATCGGGCTAATCTCAGTTTTTTCTTTAATAGTCATCCCACCACCCTTTTCGAACCAAATAAAAATTTACGGAGAAATAAGGATTTTAAGTTGAAACATACAGAATATTGATGCAGCACTGATTAAACAAAGAACCTCAAACGTCCAAGTAAACGCAAAATTATTAACTAAATTAGGCAGGAATAGCATTTAAATTTCCTGCCTGTTGAAAAAACATTTTTTAGAGATGCCTTATTTTATGAGAGGAAATAATCAACGCCTGATTTGCGCCTTGCATTTTGGAAAATTGCATATCAAAATGTTTCTATGATAAAAATCATTACATATATTGTATTTGACAATATAGATATATATATTATTTTTTGTGCGTCTTTCCTCTTATAGATGTCCAAATATCGTCACAGTGTGTCATGAACAACAACAAAAAAAACGTAACGAGACGCAGTCGGGTTGCATAACTGTTGCTCATGACACGCTGTGACGTCTTCTCCTAGCAGTTTTAATATTATATTACATTTTATTTTCGTAACATTTCATATTACAAAAATGTTTTTATTTTTTTCACAAATGAGATGAGAGAGCAATTCTCAAGAATGTCTTTTCGGCGATGTTTTCGCATTCGGTTTATTGCAAAAGTTAGTGCCATAGACATTGAATGGAGTTTTTATTATACGACATGAAGTGATTAGTTTGTATTATTTTTTCAATGTACGTTCACACACAACTAGTCCATGTGTAATATATATATTTAGGCCCTGCCTAAAAGCGGAGCCAGCAATTAACACCTTTTAGTGTGACTGATAGGGGTAGTTCTAGAGGGGATCTTGGTGCCTCTAGTATCTCTAGTAGCTTTTTAATGAGATTAAAAATATGTCATATTTTACTGCCATGTAATTATGAATTGTATTGGCCCCTCCAAATGGATCAAGCAAGCACTTATTCAATAATATTAAATATGCAGTATGAAAGTTAACAAAATACTAAAACTTGGTTTGAAAGAGGCTGTCAAAGTTCAAGGTGTCTTAGTTGACGAGAATGTTTTTTCAAGAGTCTAATGGTCAATTCTTATTTCCCTTTATAGAAGTTCCACTATGTATATATTTATCAAAACACCATTTTAACAAGCTTTGACCTTGTGAAGAATATATCATGGATTTCACAGCATTCCAAAGATTTAGATGCCATACTGTAGTTCAGGGGCGGATCTAGCTTTTGCCAAGGGGGGGATGTCATTATTTTACCTTCGTAACGATTTTGGAATGAACAGATACAATGAAAACAATAAAAAAAGAAAGACCAAGGGGAGGTTTAAACCCCTAACCCCCCCTCCCCCCATAGACCCGCTACTGTAGTTTTCATGTACCACAACTGATTATTCAAAAGAATGTGTTGAAACGAAACTCCACAAATATACCTCCTGTCATGCATTACATATTGATGCACCCACCCATTGGCCTGTTGGTTTTAG
Organism: Nematostella vectensis; assembly: GCF_932526225.1. Lineage (NCBI taxonomy): Eukaryota > Metazoa > Cnidaria > Anthozoa > Actiniaria > Edwardsiidae > Nematostella > Nematostella vectensis. Next base: position 12,292,591 of record NC_064048.1, on the reverse strand, counting down.
AAACCCTGGATCCACCCATACTGACTACTCAAAAATGAATGCAATGGAGGCAAATCCTAAATTATTACTGAAAGTGCTTAATTCAAATTTCTAATTTCAAACCAAACCATGTTCATTGACCTATGTTAGGGTGAGAGAGAAATAAGTATAACAAAAAGTCAATGAGGAGAAGAAAAAGGGAGAAATGAATGACTCTATTTGACAAAATGTGACTCTACTTTAAAAAATATATAACAATAATGCAATAATAGCTTGAATGAGCACAATCCTAACATTTTCCCCTTTCTCTTTACCTACAGGTTTGATATAAAACTGTTTTCTTTACAGATTTATTATTGAAAAAGCATAAGTTTGATGTTGTCTTTATATAATTTAGTACCTTGCTCCCAGGGGGGAGGTGGGGGGACTTTGAGAAACGGGAGTTTGAGAGACAGGGATGCTCGACAGCATAATCAATTTTAACCCTAAGGGATAGCACTAAGGGCATGGTCAACAACAATTCTTACCCTTAAGAGATAGCACATTGGGTGTGGTCAGAGGAATTTTTAACCCTGAGAGATAGCATTAAAAAACAATGCTGGTTTTAATTTGCTGACGGATCCTATATTGTTATGTTACCGACAATAAAGTCGAAAGTATTAACTGATCAGTTGACTTGTGGTTTATTGTAAAATAAATTTCGAGCGATTGGGCCACCACTTAGCGTAAGACACCCTCAAAGATAGCAGAATCGGAAAAATCCTCCTCCCCGGGCGTGAAAACCCCTAAAAGATAGCAGAATCGGAAAAATCCTAAAACACACCCTAAGAGATAGAAGTTGGTAAGAATTTTATACCATAAAAGATAGGTCGAGCACCCCCGTCTATCTTTCTGGAGAGTCCCCCCCCCGGACCTTGCTCTAATAAAAAACCCTTCCCTTGATAGAAGTTTCATTAATGTACACTTGAATCAAAGCTACATTCTGACCAGCTTTGCCCTTGCAAAGAAACAAATGATGGATGCAACCACAACCTATTCTAAAGTCCCACTTTATCTTTTAACCACCCTCCACCACATACTAGTCTAACCTATCCACCTCCCCACCGTAATTACATTACTACCATCTCCATTCCACATTACCTTACTAGCCATCCCTCACCATCACCCTCCAACATCACCATACCATACGATTACACCCACCTCACTACCACACCACTTTAGGCCCCTACGTCTTGGTACGAATACCCGATCCAAACCAAAAATTTATGTACCATACGGGGAAAGTGCTGTATCACAATCTGTGATCCCAAGACGTACCCCCTCCCACACTTCACCTTCTTCCCACTTTCCCTCTGAGAACAACACACAACCCCCCTCCCCCCCCATTGCTTACACTCATCATTATAATCTCTCCACAGCCTCTACCCGCCGTCGCTATGGCACAACATGATCTGTTGTATGCCCACATGTGTTAACCACTACTACCACAACCCAATCCACCCACACGCCCACACTCTACTCTAACACCTCAACACCCAACACCCCTTATCATACAGACCCCTCCCACATTGAAGATGATATCTTACTCCAACATACCTCACCCCCTCACACAACATCTCCTACCCATAATTTTCTTGACTACCTCCCCCCCCCACGCAACTCGATGCCCTACTATCTATCTCCCCCCCACCCAGCCCTAGCCACCAAGCTCATAATACACTACAGTTTCCCCCCCCCCAGCTCCCCGATCCCTTCCACCACACCGCCACACTCCCCACCTACTCCCACACCTAGCCACACTAACACACCTCACCCCCGATATCTATTTTCATCTAATACTCGTATAACCACGAGCGCAATCCCCTCATAACCCCCCACTTCGCTGCATACGGAATACCTCCAAGACACGCAATCTAAGCTCCGCCAATACACATCTCGGGTATGTACACCCTCCTTTCCACACATCCTATATACTACACACCACATCACGACATCCGTATTCTCTCCCCTTCCAGCTACATGCATAAGTTCCCTCACTTATTTATCATTCAGTCCACCACATACAGCCACTAACCAGGACCATCACATGCACCATTTTGTCCACTACACACTTCCCCCTCCTATCTTAGCCTCTATCCACTTTTTTCTCTTTACCTCATTCCCCGGCGCGCTACCTTTTACTTTTCAGACCAAGCCATGCACTCAGCCGGAGCCAGGCGCTACACAGGTTTGGCCATTGCATGCACCACGCTACACTAGAGGCATTACTAACGAGCGTGTAGGGGCGGGTGATGAGGGCCTTATCATTCGAAACACGCTTCATATACAAATCATCTCCCTAGTTTTTTCCCCTTTTTACTCCCACCATCATCGCCGCTTTTCCCCTAGCTTTCCCCTAAGTCTCCCCGCTTTTATCTCCAGGTTCGTATATGACCAACCAATAGACCTCGCCCCCTGATGAGAAGTCTTGGTTGGCGTTATATGCCTTTAGTTCTACATTTCGCAGAGCTCTTTGAAATGACCTACACACTTTTGTCTTATTGGTTTATTTTGTTATGTCCATTTTGCATATACATGCCGGTTGTTTTCTTCGTGCCTTTGCCTTTTCCCCTTATCTCTTACCACCGATTATCGCTTCATCTGGGGAAAACTATCCTTCCTGTCTTGTTAACGTTTCAGCGTCATCTCCACTCTCACCGCGCTCCCTTTGTCGCCTCCCGCGCCCCTACTTCATCTTCTTCTCGCCGTTTTACTAGCATCATTTTCCATTGTCCGCAATACCCCCTTTCACCGCTACAGTATTTTTTATCTTCTCTCGGCGTTTTCGCAACACTCATTCGGTCTCTGTTGTTGTTTAATTTCGCCTGTCAGTCATACCATTTACACACTTCATTAGATACATACCTCCACACATACCTCACCCTCTCCATTACCGCTCACCATTTCCTCCCTACAATCCAAACACTTTTCTTTCTCTTATCCTACACATTACCTTCCCACACTACACACAACACACTTTCTCAAAAACACTACACAGTCTTTTCACAATATCCCTGCTTATCATTCTGTTCACACTCACATTATCCCCCTTTATCAGATTTTACTAATGCCGCCATCACCTCTTCACATCCGCTACACAACACTCGAAACAAGCTTCCGATTTTAACTGTTTCAATCTCCACATAATACCATATTTACTAACTACCTTCTCCACTAAACAAAAAAACCCTTTATTCATAACTCTCATGTCGTTTTATTATCAACCCCATCTCTTATAACAACCTTAACCCGTCGTCTCATAACCCATAATCTTAACCACCAGAACATAACCTGACAGTATAACTTCTCCGTTTATTACAATCATTTGAGATTTGTTTTACATTCTTTTATGTAGAATGATTTTGTTCCGATACACAACTTCAAGCTAGTTTCCGCTTTGTGAATTGCTTCACTAACAATTTATTCATCGGATCATGCACGAGGACACTAGAGTTTTAACAAGCAATTATCTCCGTTCCTATAACACGTACGACCTCATTATGAATGGGGGAGATCTGTTAGATCTGTTTTACATTCTTTTCTGGAGAATGATTTTGTTCTTATACACAACTTCAAGCTAGTTTCTGCTTTGTGAATTGCTTCACTAACAATTTACTCATCGGGTCAGGCACGAGGTCACTCGAGTTTAAACAAGCAATTATCTCCGTTCCTATAACACGTACGACCTCATTTAACACTCTAACCTTTTGCCATCGCTGTTAGAACCCTTTGTCTTTCATGTTACTCCATCAACATAGGTCCCAAGTTTTATAAAAGGCTGTGCTGGTCACATCGGAGCGGTAGCTGGGCTGCGAAGCAGCCGAGCTCGACGGCGTAGCCGGCGAGGCGCGGAGCAGCACCTCTGGCGCTTTGAAAAATAGTTGTGAAAACATGACTTCTGATGCATTCTGAAAGGCAAAATCATAAGATGTCATATGTGCCAAAATACAGTTTATTAACAAGTTTACAATAGATCCATATATGATATGTAATTTAAAAAAAACAAAAAAAATTAAAGCGTCCATGAAATATTTAGATTCTTTAGAATATTTATATGAATTTTAAAGATATATATATTTATATATATATAACAGTAGTTATTTGAACTGATAATACTTAAAATCAATATTTTATCTATAATAACTGAATTATAATAAAATATATTACTTTTGAAAATTTCACAAAATCATTATTTCAGCAGTCTACTTCAACACAATAATAAGTACACAAATTTGTACTTTAATGTATTTTAATATATTTATTTTATATAAAATTACATGTAGATGTCAAACTAATTCTTGTTCTGAGCATTTAATCTAGAGATTGTTAAAGGTACTGAATTGACTCATAATATTATAATTATATAGTATTTTACACATACATATATACATGACTGTACAGTTTTGTAATAGATGAATACCTAAAAATATGCAGTTTATAGACCTAGATGAACAGTCAAATTAACAAATAAACCAGTTCTCATAAAATTTCACTTAGAAGTACTGCTATGGTCAGCATTGTAGGTTGTGGCAGCTTTTTTTGCCTTCTGAAGCACAGATTTAGTTGGCTTAAACTTATAGCAATGGGTGTGGTTGAAATAATTGGTCTTGCAAGTAAGGATGGAGGGCAGTGTTGTTGTATTTGACAAGCTGCCTCTATATTTAGTTTTATTTTTCTCAACAGTTGAAAAAATACGCTCTTCAGCAGCATTGCTGTGAGGCAGAACAAGGACATACTGTGCCACTTGTGCCAGCAGACCAAACCTGAGGCCATTTTTGCCCTCCATTTTTCCCAGATACATCCATATGTGATCGATACGTGAAAGATCAGAAAGCTGACTGTCATTGCCCAGAGCCTGATACGCACAAAACTCATCATACAGAGCATCCATTTTTCCTTCCATGGCAGCTTCCAGTGTGGGAAATTTAGAAATGAAAAATTGAACACTGTCAAATGTTTGGTTTGCACGTTCATGAAAGTTCAGAAACTCAGCATGTTTGAGCAAAGGATCTTTCAATGGAAAATTTTTGCATGCATACTGTAATGAAGCTGTCATGAATTTTCGACAATCTTGTGCAAGTTTCTTCTCCTCTTCTGGCAAAAGATTATGCTTCTGCATGGTAGTCCTTGTGGTGAAGCCAATCATGACATCTTTTGGTGATAGGAATAAGTCTTCATTCTCGAAGTTCATGCTAGCTCTATCATCCAGGTCCTTGTCCTTGTACGATGTTGCCAGCATGCACCTTCCAAGGAGCTTTTGCAGGAAATCGGATAAGCCTTGCCGCAAGCAGTGAATCTGAGGTTCTTCCCCCTGCAACTGCTTGTTGAGCTCACTGAAGACTGGCAGAATTGACTGAAAAAACATGAGATGAATCTCTGTTTTAGGGTCAGCAAAGTATTCCCTCAGCCTACACAATCGCTTGTCTGATCTTAATTCGGGCTGACTAGCAAAATAACTCTGCAGGCTAGGGTACTGTTTTAGCACCCGGGATACGCACAACTCCCTGCTTAACCACCGTGTGGCCCCATATTTCAGGATCTTCCTGTAATCTTGGTCACAGAAGTCACAAAAATCTTTCAGGGAGGCCTGACGCTTGGTGCTGTTGTCGAAGTAATAGTAGATGTCCACCAAGAAATCACCAAGGTCAAACCCTGCAGCCTCCGCATATGCCTTGGCTCCATAGCTGGCTGTGTTGTGCACAATGTGGCATGGGCATCCAAAAGTGTAAACACTTGCATTTTTTCTTTCAAAATGTCTGTACAGGCCATTGTGCTTGCCCATGTTGACAGAGGCATTGTCAAGACTAAGTCCAATCACATTTTCCCATGGAACCTCATAATCTCGAAATACATCACTGACAGAATTGAAAATACCTTGAGCAGTACAGTCAGATATCAGGCACATATGCCAGAACTGAGATGCCACTTCACCTCGATTTACATCATATATGCGCACCACAAGAGGATACATGCTTGCTGTTCCTGTGTCACTGCTGCCATCAATAGCCAAGCTGAATGGCTGTGTCTTGATGTACTGTACCACAGGGTCCAACATTTCAGGAGCCAGGGCATAGTTTACAATGGCAGCTGTTTTCGTTGGAGCACAACCATACTTTTTGGCAATTTCACTGTCTGGAAACATCTTTCTAAACAACTCTCCAGCATGTGCAGTTGACTCAAATGGCAGATTGTGCTCTAGTATGTACCCTGTGTAGAGTACCTCTGCGTTTGTTACAGCATCTTTTTGCTTGTCGGCCACAAAGAATGACTTTACTGACTTGTGTTCTGAGGTTGTTTTTGAAGCACGCTTATGCTCTGTCCCTGCAAGATGGCGATCCACATCCCTCTTTCCCTGGTGGCAGACAGAGAAACTTGCATCACACACCTGTAATAATAATATGTATGAGTAAAAGACATGCTATATATGATAATCACCTGAAGTGATTCAGTTATAAAATTATGTTTTTAATATTATATAAAATTTTATATACGCCTAGTATACATGTACATATATATATTTTCATGCAACTTATAGTTACTCAGTCTGTGTAATTATTAAAACTATAACTGAATGTATAATCATAAAGTGTATGAATTAATTTATTGTAATAAATTACTATTTATCATATTTATGTATTGTCAAAAAATATTCAGTTACTTTCAATATCAACACTTTTAAAAATCGTCTGACAAACACCATATATATCTAAATGCCTGACAGTTTCTGAATAAGTTCAGATGAGAGAAATAAATAAGCTCTAAGGATTCTACTATCTCACACCTTCTACATTAAAACCAGTTTTCCCATATAGAAAAAATAAGATGAAAGAATATATGTAATTGTAAATAACCCAATAACCACATATTTACAATGAATATCCTGCTGGACCAATACTTACTCCCATATTAGGTACATATTATTATATATTTATAAAATGAGAAAAATACAGAAAGAAATTCTTGACACAGAAATAGCAAAAAAAAAATAACCTTTCTTTCTACCTGTGAATGTCCCTGTTTGAAAAATATATTCCACATATTATAATATCACTTTTACACTTAATGTTCATAATGAAAGAGCTTGCATCTTCAGTGTAGATTCAGAGTTTTATCACTGATTTGCATAAATATTATGTAAAGACATATAGCAATTATTTCATTTCAAAAGACCTGTCTATAGGAATATTGTACTGGATTTTTTATTTTACATGTTGTATATTTCTGTATAATATTAGATCTACTTTTGCAGGTCTATAAACATAAATGTTTATTTATAAATTATAAATTTAAGATATATATAGATCTACATGTAGATATATGCTTTGACACTCTGACAGGCCTATAACAGACCTGACCATAATTGACATTGTAATAGATCTAGAGTAAATAGTAGATTCTATGTTTACTACTGCCGCCTGTATGTTATTATACTAACCGTGCAGTGTGCTTTATGTGGCTGGCCTTTCACACTCTGGATACAAGGAAACAGCCGTGACCATTCGCGATTAAAAACCGTTTTGGAATGCAACCTTTTTTTCTTCTTCGGTGGTGATTTACTAGGGTCAGCATAATCATTATCTTCAATTTCAGCAATGTCGGAGTCAATAACCTCAAAGTCTACATCACGATCGCACTCACTACTGACACTGGATCTACTTGACCCTTCTTTTATTCTATCAGACATTGTCAACTTTAGTTATCAACTTTATATTAACAGATTCTAGACTTATGAAGTTGTGGAAAATTGGAAAAAAACGTCAAAATACCTGCAAATATTAAGAGACTAAACACATGTGTGAAACTAGCGTAAAAAAGTTACAAAGCAATGTGTTTCCGCCAAATACAGCATTTAAAAAAGCTTTCCTGGTTGGCTCTGACTCTTCATTAGCCACAGTGCCTCTTAGCGACAGTCCTTCTGACATTAGCCAATCAAACGGCTTGATACAAGAGGGTCTCAGTGACGTTTTCGTTTTGCTAAAATTATTCTGGAACAGCTGTTTGCGGTTTCGTTCGATTGATATACACGGTAACACCGTGTCACGGAGGGAAAAAGATTTCATCAAAAAAATTTTCACATAAGCGGGTTTTTTATTATGCTGGCGGGTCCGCGGGTTTGGTGGTTAATTTGCGGGTCTGACCCGCCAGATGCGGGTCACTTGGGAGGTCTGCATCAATACACATATTTTCCGTGCAAATTCGCATCATTTACGTGAACTTATCTCTTTCATGGTAACGCATCGGCTTGTGTCAAAGCGTTTGTTCTTTCTAAATTTGGTCGCATAATTAACTTACCGAATATGCATAAGTGCTACGTCACTTCCGTTCTATTCTTTACCCTGAAAAGTTAGTTTTCTTGTTTTCTTTAGTCTCATAATATTATTTCTTATAATATTTCTGCGCTACAATTTATTTTACAATTACTTTCGCTGTAATAGAAACTATTCTATTATTTTTGGTGGTTTTTTGTACACCTTTTGGACATATTTCCTGTTCATTTTTTACATCATTTAGGCATTAGATTCATACTCCATATTGTCATAGTAATGGTCATGATATACTATTTCATACCTAATAGTTCCCACAACTACACCTACTCCACATCTCACCCACCACCACTCTTACCTATACACCATACCAATTTTCCCCCACCAACACAGCCATTAGCCATCTCCATACCACACCATATTATTACTAATTTTTTCTTTTTCACCTACCCACCACACACTACCATATGTACACCATAACCTCATATATTTTAAACCGTCCTCCGCACCACCACCATTTCAAATCACATAGACCCATCAAGCTAAATTAAAAGCCTTATCTACTCCACATCCCCCTCACCACCACTCTCACCTATACACCGTACCAAAAAAATTTTTTCACCACCAACACAGCCATTAACCATCTCCCTACCACACCATATTATTATTACTATTATTACTATTATTATTATTATTTCACCTACCAACCACACTACCACAACCTATTCTAAAGTCCCACTTTATCTTTTAACCACCCTCCACCACCTACTAGTCTAACCTATCCACCTCCCCACCGTAATTACATTACTACCATCTCCACTCCACATTACCTTACTAGCCATCCCTCACCATCACCCTCCAACATCACCATACCATACGATTACACCCACCTCACTACCACACCACTTTAGGCCCCTACGTCTTGGTACGAATACCCGATCCAAACCAAAAAGATACACTTCAGGTGCCATATGGAAGATTAATATATCACTTATTACTGGTGATACTCCATCACCAAGGAAATTAAAATCCACAAACATACCTCCAGTCATGCATTAGACATTGGTGCACCCACCCTGTAGGATGGAGGCCTGCTTTTTTTATATAGAAACCATGGATCCACATATGCTAATGCTACTCCAAAATTAAATGCAAGGATAACAAATTGATTGAAAATGTCTAATTTCAAACCTATTGCCTATTTTAATTTATTTAGGGTGCAGAAAGGGAACAGCAAATAATATCAATAGTCACAAGAGAGAGAGAGAGAGAGAGAGAGAGAGAGAGAGAGAGAGAGAGAGAGAGAGAGAGAGAGAGAGAGAGAGAGAGAGAGAGAGAGAGAGAGAGAGAGAGAAAGGGAAGAAATTGGACTATAGCTTTGATAAAAAAACTCATCAGTAATGCAACAACTTGGTTGAGCACCCTCCTAACATTTCCCCTTTCCTCATTATCTTTAGGTTGATAGAAAAATGTTTTCAGATTTATCATTGAGGGCAAGTGCTTTAAAAGCCTATTTCACATTATGCTGGATAAAAGTAAGAAATCTCCTACTTTATTATCTTTAAGAAATTTGCCTATTCTCATGCCTCCCAGCCTTCAGCATCAATCATGGCCCTCGGGTAGTCCTTGGTTGGTTTTACCTAAATAAAAGTGAAAACAATTATAAGTATTTTTTTTCTTTCAAAACCACATTTAAATAAATAAACACAATAGATAGTTATGCAAGATGCAGACAATATAAGCTAAGCAAAAAGAATATAGGTAATAGGGGTTGCATTTTGTGTTTTTATTTTTGATGAGAAAATTCTATTGTAACTGTAAAGTTAATATCTAGTAAGTATATATAGTATATATAAGTTTTTTGTAGTTTTGATAATGTTGAAAAAGTTGCTGTATCTTCGAGAAGACTAAATACACAGAATATAAAGACAAGAAAGGTCTTCTTTAGCAATAAATGAAAGGATGATATATGTCAGCCTTTATCAAATATCTCAACGCAGTCAATAAAGTATAGAGAGAACGAAGAATATCAAAGGATGTTGTTATGCTCAAACTCTTGTTTGATTTCGACCACGAATTCTTAATGCAAACTCTATAAACAAATGTATAAATCGAACAAGCTAAGTGACATTGAAACAGTAACTGGCTTGAGCGATTGGTTTTGGAAAAAAAAACACGAAGAAACGAGCATTATAAAAGCACAACAATAAAAGAAAAATAACTGTGATATTCTCAATATTCTCGTCCTTCAAACTCACCTTGGCAGTGTTTTTTGTCGCTTTCTGTTTATCGCTTGTGTGGTTGTGTTCGTTTTTCGTTGTAAACTGTGAACTTGTCGACTTTCTGCTAGCAAGAAACTCGTCGACACAAGTGAATTATTTTTATAGCTGAAAACATACATCAATCCAAGGCCCTTTCTTTTCAGGATCTCCTTATAGATCTCCACAGATACAGACGTGAATGAATATTATTAGAATGGTAGTGTAGAGCCTCTAAGTCGTCCTCTTTTTGCTGCTGCAACGGACGGGATTCACGAACACTCGGGTAGATTTTACTATCGGCTCGTACTTCAGACAAAACGCTTCCACAAAGATTTCAGCCCATTTGAATCCGCATATTTTCTCATTAAATGCTATTTTCAATCTGCCTTTTTTTGCTGTGAACATACGCAATTTGATGACGGTAAAAAATAATACGTAAAAACGTAAGATAGAGGGGGCCTGGGAGTTGCGCGATTGACTGGATGGATTATGACACCACAGGATACCCGCGCGATGACCACAAAACCAAGTCGCATAGCTATACCATATTTCTATATCTTTGGAGCTCCGCGCGCGGCCTGCGGCCGCGCTGGCTCCGCTATAAACTGCTTCTTGGCTTTTCTATATTTCAGATTCTTGGTCAACACATTGACAAAAAAAGTTCTTGAGCTAGAAAAGAATGAAAACCTTGAAAAAATAATGGATTCATTTGGGATATCCCGCAGATTTGAATTCAATTAATTGAACTGGAAGTGTTTAGCAATGGCCAATGCTAACGTATTTATTCCATCGACTTACTATCACTTATAAAAGCAATTGTTCGACTTAGAACTAAATTCTTGCCTGCGACGAGGTTATCTTTTGTAATATTTTTGTGTCTTGAATAAAGACTGAGTCGAATAGTAAATGGTTCTTTTACTACATTGCTGGTCAACGGTCAGCAAACGACTGACTCGCTAGTTACATGCTTGGTCATAAAATCAACTCAAATCACGCGTTACCAATGTGACGGTAACAACATTACATTTCTCCCTTCTTTGGAGAAAACCTAGCCCATATATAATAGACGTAATTCAAACTAAATTAAAGTATACAATCAAAATGACCCTGGGAAACTAAGTCCTTTAGTCTATCATTGGCTCTAAGAATAAAGTTCAAAATCAACAGTTCTAACATAGTTTGTTTGAGAGATGACTACTTGTCGCAAACGTAGTCATCTAACTTGTGCGGGCGTGATCGTGCGCGTTGCGGGTAACGCCGCGGAGGGGTGACATCTGCCGGGGTAGGTGGATCTTGATCTGGGACATCATCTTGGTCTTCCGCAGGTGCAGGTACCCTCTTGAAGAAGGACGAGTTTCTTGTGACATTGACACCATCCTCGCTGTGACCATAGAACCTTTCTTTCCTACGATCATGCGTGGTCTTGCGTCGTAGGGTGTGTCGCTCTTCCGCTTTGATTCGTCCCGCTTCACTAGAACCGTATCTCCTTCCGCTAGAGTCAAAGGTTTGACATACCGCTTGTTATCCGCATACTGCTTCATCTTCTCCTTTGCCGCTTGGTCACACTGTCGGATCTCTTGATCGGCGCAGGGTACTGCAGTCTGAGGCAACTTCGTTCTCAGCGCCCTGTCGACAACGCTGTTGCTGGAGCGACTCTTGTCGTGCTGTGAGGCGTTGCGCGGTAGTTTCTCAGCAGCCTCTGCATTTCTTGCTTGTAACTCTTGTTCTCCGTCTTCGCAGTCTTGATCACTTTCTTCACGGTCCGGACGAATCTCTCCACTTCTCCGTTCGCTCTTGCCCATTTGGGAGTGACTACTGTATTGGTTTCCATGCAAAGGGTTTGCTTGGGGCCAGAATAACGTAAAGACATTTTTTTTTTTACATATTGAGCTTTGAGGAAATCTGACTGGTCACAGTAACACTATGACCCTTGACTTACTATCACTTATAAAAGCAACTGTTCAAAAAATTCGTAAATTCTCGCCTGCGACGAGGTTATTTTTTTAAACCTGATTTTTAGTAAATACATCGACATAAGTTTAGTCTCGCCACCAGTCCTAGTGTACGTTAACTACGCCTCCATCGCATCTTATCGTATTTACCAGTCGAAGAGGGTAGATTATATCAATGCAGATATGCGCATTAGCCGATTATAGTGATCGGTATTTGTGTACATACTTAATGCTTCCTGGTACGTATACATCGCCTTTCTGTACTGGCAACAAGCTTTGTGCACATTTCTTCAGCTTGGCCATTCTTTTTTAAACTACTCAAACGCGTATCAGTAATCCTGCATCGCCTTTTTGTATTAACCAAGAGAGAAATGAGGGCTAGAAATGCGTTTCACTTGCACTCTCTTGTCACCAGACTCTATGGGCATATTTAAAGCTGGCGGATGCCTCAGTATCGCCTCTGAATGGAAGTCACATGACTAAAAAATAATTATATTAAATTCCACGTGCCTCTGAAATTGCTTGTTTTGATTGACTTGGTTTCTAATAGTTTCTTGTCTAGTTCCCAAGCTTTCGCAGACGCAGGTGTGGAAGGGCTGGTGTAGAGCAGCTCTAGGGAGGTGATATTTTCCCAAGTGCCTTTGCGAGGAGCTGACTTGGCAAATATATAAAAAAACTGAGGGAACATAACGTGTGTAGCCTTTGGGTGAGGGACCGCATGAAGAAGTTCGGGACTGGGAAGAAAAGGGGAAAGGCCAGACTAACTACATTTTAATAAAAAAATAGTAATATACATAAATTCCAATAGGCGGCCTACCTACGACTTCAACGTCCAGTTGATCAGCTCAAAAGACAAAGGTCCCGGATGAATATAACGTTTTTTTTTCACAGAATGTATAGTTCCAGAAACCTACCTCCATACCCCCTCCCCCATTGAGGGTATTCGAAATTCCGGGGGGGGGGGAATAACCGCCCAGGAATTTCCAGAGGGGAGGGGGGGTGGGTAAAATGCCCTTTTTACTTAACAGTTACTGTATTATTTTTTTCCAAGGGGTTGGAAATTCCAGAGAGATGGGGGTTCAGATGGGGGTATGGATATTATCTGGACCTACACAATGATTATGAGAGGTTTGAGAGCAAGGACCTGTAAGTATCAGTTCTAGTTTGATTGGTTCGCTATATATTGAATGTGGGGCAAGCTATCCTACCTAGACAACTATACCTAGTCCCCTCTCTCCATGGATCAGATAGCTATACGGAAAACGAGCTATCAAAAAATGAAACTTTCAAAATTTCCGAAAATTCAAGTACCCACATTACTTGTCAAGTACTTTTACATGATTTTGATGAATTATCGTCTTATACAATTAAACCCCGTTCAGTCTCACGAATTTGAGATCTTCGAGATCGAGTTATTGGAGTTCTACTACGTTTTTTTTTGGCTTCTCCAGTCACAACCCTTGCGAGTTTTTCATAGCTAAGTGATTAGGCAACGTCTTGCATTTTCTGCTATTCTTGCCACCGTCTCAGAGCATTGAATACTCGATGCAGAGTTGCTCCTCGTCCCTATTTGCGTGTCCACGCAAGTAAAACCTGAGTACACTGCTCTAAGGTATCGCGGTAATCATGAACACAGCTTTCGATCAACGTCTCCTCTGTAAGACATCGAGCGACTGATTTTCAGGCTTCCGGTTTACGGCTGGTTGTTAGAATGCAAGCAATATCCTCTATTCCAACGAGAGAGACTAGTAAGCGGCGACTGAAGAATGTGTTTGCCTGTAGAAAAAAACAACAAGACTGTTTGGTTTTTAACAGTACTATTCTAGTTTTGATGTGATGAGAGTGAATCTAAAAAGAGAGGGATCCAGGATTATTTGTCAGAGAGTGGAGCGAGAGAAAAGAAAACAGCAAAAAACCGCCATCTTGGATTTTGAGCAAAAAAGGGATCATTGGGGGAGCGGGTGCTGTTTTTTTTTTAGCAAAAAAAAATAAAATAAAAATAAAATAAAAAAAAAACCACCATCATTCAAATGCCTGCATGTAGTGGACAGAATGGTAGATGGGAGACCACAACATTAAAATTATCAATAAAGAAGTTAGATTTACTGTGAATGCTATATGTCATGTATTTTACATTACCTTTCAACAGTAGATTCGCAATGTATCTGCTCCTATTGTTCCCATTCTCGTCACAGTCAAGTCAAGATAGTAACGTCTTTCTATCTTGGAGGACTGTAAGTTCTTGGAACAGCTTGCGCCCGCCACCTCATTGATGATTTCTTGCTTGTGCTGTTCAACCACGTCTTTCAACACTTCCATGTCGCTTTCACCATCGATCATTATCCCACAACACTCAATGCCATAGTCCTGCAAAAATACAATTTATCACACAAAAGTCAGGGGCATTGGATGAGAGCAAAACATTCCAGATCAATAGGAGTATTTTAAATCATCATCATATTCGGACCTAAAGCACCTATTAAAAAAATATTCAGACGTCGCACTTAATGGGCCAGACGAAGTTGACTTGCGTTTAACGGAGTTTCCGTTTAAGGAATCAAAACAATTCGGAACATCAACAGCGAGGCGACTGGGTGTGTATATCGTGCTTTTGCTGTGCAGAACCATGCCAAACTTTATTCTGCCGTGCTGGACTTGATTCATAAATCCGACATGTCAATCACGTGCGTATAAATAGACAATGAGTAAAGAGATAACGTATAATAGCAGCCATGTCCCACAAATGCATCACAAAGACGCTAATCGACGGCAAAAAAATATGGTTTGAATTTTTTTTTTGCGAATTTGGGAGAGTAAGCACATCCCAGTCACGTAGACAATGATAGTTTCGATTTCTTTGACCGGAAACTAGAAAGATAACAGATGCAACTCAAACTACTGGAAAAGCGCAAGATTACGGAGAAACGAAAAAGAAACTCAAGGACAAGAACATTGTAAGTAATACCATTAAAATAGCCTTAGCAAGCCTCGAATTATTGGGGGGGGAGCCCCATACAGAAACTTTATAGTGTTTGATGTTACCCTAGCTTACTACAATAATAAAATATGTTAAATAAAAGAATGATACTGTCGTTTGTACTTTTGCTGCAAATCTTGGAGCTTGCGATTATTACCGTTTGCGCATCAGCGGCCGTTTGCTTGTTCTGACTCGAGTCGGACTCCCAAAGACGATGTTCTTTTGTATCGCGCAATTTAAATTTTTTTTTTAATTTCAGGCTCCCGAATTTTCGCTTTTACCGGGATTCTGAGTGGCGAAAAATGCGCACATTGAATTTGACAGCTCGGGGGATAATTTTGCAAGTTTCTCTGTCGAAAGCAATTCTCTTAGACTTTTTTTTACAACTATGCATGGCTCTTTCAACCTATACGCTATGCTCAAATGACAGCAAGAGCGGGCGAACACTATCTAGTTCGAGGAAAAAGCAAAACTAAAAATAAAACTAGAACACCTTGGCTTTCCAGTGATAACCTCACTAGTTCGCCTGGGGTAGTTCGTAGTCAGGCTTAAACATCGAATTTGACTTTCCCTACTACGTTTTCTTGCACTGAAATAGCTGCAATTTAACGAAAATAGCCTTGAAAACACATAGTACATAGTACGAAGAGAGCACTGATTTATCTGATTATTGCCAAGTTTCGTATTTGTTCAGTATTGATCTAGATTCGTGCCATGTCAGACCCCGTCCCTACGTTTTTGCTTTCGTTTGAAAACGCAACCTTTTTGATACAGATACAAGTATCGTCCAGAGTCCACTTTGAAAACGATACGCTTCCGGTGCCATGGGGACGGACGATAACGGAACCTTCGAAAACGATGGCGTGACAACTCAGGTCTAGTCCACTTGGCGCGCGAGAACGCATGCGTTGTACGGCTTGTTTTCGTTTTCGTATGTTGCGTTTTCAAACAAAAACGAATACGTGGGGAAGGGGTCTCAATTACCACCGAACTCGTAATTTTTTTTTTTTACCAAGGCTGGGCAGTAAGACAATTTTTTGACTATCCATCACGTTCGGTGATCGTGTTTTACTTTCCAAAGTCGCTGAAAAAAAAAAAAAAACGATTAACGTCAATATTTTTAGTTAAATCCGAGCAGAATTCCTGATCCGCATCCGACATGTTGTACATGTTTTGTTTGATATTTGAGTAGCCCTTATCTGGCTTTTATTTTGCTTTGCGCGCGTCAGATCTATACATTGATGTAGACGTCGAACCGTCGTTAACCCGGTCCAAATAATAATAATAATAAAATCATGAGCACGATGTTTGCATCGGACCTTATTTTAAAGAAAGAATAAAGGTGAAGCTTACGAAAGCAAAATAACGACTCACCTGAGTTTCTACTTCATCCTTGAACCATCGCGTCAGACCAGGGAGGTAGAACCCGTCTCCAAACACTCGATCACATCGGTACGGCGTCTCACCACCATGGACGCACTTCAACACGTGAACACAGTCCTGATCCCCGCAGCCAGTCCTACCGTGTTCCTGGCAGTTCTCAGATGCACATACACTGCATTCTACGCAAAACTCATAGCGCATGTGTCCTAGCTAGTCCCAGTCACGTGACAGTTCCTCAAGAGATTCTTCAAGGAGCATGCGCACTCGAACAGCGAGTCCTTGTTCGCACACGTCACCATCGCACGTGGTAAAGGTTAGAATGACTTTGATGTAGCGTTTACCACAAAGGAGAAACAAGTCGTTTTGGTTTTTCGTACCGAAGACAAAACGTGCACCATTTCGAAACAGACGTGATGGGCTTCTGCAGCCAAAATGCTTAACGAGTCGAGATTCAAGCTGCAGAAACAAGCCATAGGGGACAAAGCCGTCCGGAAAGTGAATGAGCAGAGAACAGGGGTCGCCATCTTTGAGAAAAACTTTAAACTCTGGCGAGGAGGTGAGTTGGGCTGGGACTAAATACTGCAGTGATTCCTTGCCGTTTTCATATGGTGCGTTACACCTGGCGACCAGACCGTAACGCTCCATCATGGATAGAAGATCTTGTTGGGTCTGGCTGTTGCCAGGGACAAACTCGCCAAAAACGTCATCTTTTAAAGATTGGTGAAGGACTCCCGTCTCCTCTAGGGTCTTCCAGTGCTTTGCGCGCGAAGGATCCTGCAGGAACCCAAAATGTAATAAATAGTTAATTTAGCTGAATGTGCTAAATGTTGTATTCTTATTAAATGG
Organism: Nematostella vectensis; assembly: GCF_932526225.1. Classification (NCBI taxonomy): domain Eukaryota; kingdom Metazoa; phylum Cnidaria; class Anthozoa; order Actiniaria; family Edwardsiidae; genus Nematostella; species Nematostella vectensis. Next base: position 12,274,890 of record NC_064048.1, on the reverse strand, counting down.
TTAATATAGTTCACACAAAATCGGTTTTACACACATTGATACCAAAATGAACAAAAACCGAAAAACGTGACAAAAATAAAAATAGATAAAGTAAAAAAAGATAAAAAAATTATAAAGTGGAGGACATCAAACAGAAACTCTAAACGTTATGCTCCAACTAGTTACTTGAAGAAATATATACAAGTATATAACCTGTATGTATCGTTATTTATTGTTTGTTGACAAATAGAAATGAAATCTTACCATTTCTTTAAAGGTGCGTATTGTGATCAACTTCTTGAACAAATTGATGAGCCACTGACTCTGCAGCACTACCGTGACCGCGTGCTTGACGATCACCCGCAGATCGTGGAAGAAGTTGAGCATGGTGTTAAACTCTACATCGTCTGTGATGAAGCACTCATATTGGGCGATACGCCGTACCTCGCTTAGCTGAAGGAAGTAGACATTGCGCTTTATCTGCTGCGCTATGGCCTTCTCGAAATTGAACCATTTGGCGGGTAGCGTCTCTCCCATGTACGGCTCTGACTTCAGCACACTAGCGATCTTGGTTCTTAGATCATGTATTCCCTTTTTACCTGATGACTTGCTATTGTCTACTGCATTGAAGGGTCGATCACGTGCTCGTCGTATGTCTTACCACAAATTGCTTCGGCCAGGAATGCGTGCGCCTGCTTAACTGGAATGCTAGGTTTGTCAGCGTGTGTACCCACTATGAGTACAGAAGGGCGTAAGTGCTTTGTTGTAGAAGCGCGGGTTGTGTCTGTCTTTTCTGGGAAACGTTTGCAATCCTTATCTCGCTCCTCCTGGACGCAGTGGACTGTGCCTAGCCACGAGATCAGGTTCTCCAGGTTCGTTTCATTGTTTAACCACCCCCTGTCGTACGCAAGGCTCCGCCTTCTCATGCAGGTTTTTGCTCGAATTGTGCGTGAGGACGTAGACTGCCCTGGAGAGAAAAACACCGGATGTGTGGCGTACTACAAGTGTTGTTCTGGACGTAGACTGCCCTGGAGAGAACAACACCGGATGTGTGGCGTACTACAAGTGTTGTTCTGGACGTAGACTGCCCTGGAAAAGAAAAACACCGGATGTGTGGCGTACTACAAGTGTTGTTCTGGACGTAGACTGCCCTGGAGAGAAAAACACCGGATGTGTGGCGTACTGCCCTGGAGAGAAAAACACCGGATGTGTGGCGTACTACAAGTGTTGTTCTGGACGTAGACTGCCCTGGAGAGAACAACACCGGATGTGTGGCGTACTACAAGTGTTGTTCTGGACGTAGACTGCCCTGGAAAAGAAAAACACCGGATGTGTGGCGTACTACAAGTGTTGTTCTGGACGTAGACTGCCCTGGAGAGAAAAACACCGGATGTGTGGCGTACTGCCCTGGAGAGAAAAACACCGGATGTGTGGCGTACTACAAGTGTTGTTCTGGACGTAGACTGCCCTGGAGAGAAAAAACACCGGATGTGTCGCGTACTACCAGTGTTGTTCTGAAACGTAGACTGCCCTGGAGAGAAAAACACCGGATGTGTGGCGTACTACAAGTGTTGTTCTGGACGTAGACTGCCCTGGAGAGAAAAACACCGGATGTGTGGCGTACTGCCCTGGAGAGAAAAACACCGGATGTGTGGCGTACTACAAGTGTTGTTCTGGACGTAGACTGCCCTGGAGAGAAAAAACACCGGATGTGTGGCGTACTACCAGTGTTGTTCTGAAACGTAGACTGCCCTGGAGAGAAAAACACCGGATGTGTGGCGTACTACAAGTGTTGTTCTGGACGTAGACTGCCCTGGAGAGAAAAAACACCGGATGTGTGGCGTACTACAAGTGTTGTTCTGAAACCTAGACTGCCCTGGAGAGAAAAACACCGGATGTGTGGCGTACTGCCCTGGAGAGAAAAACACCGGATGTGTGGCGTACTACAAGTGTTGTTCTGGACGTAGACTGCCCTGGAGAGAAAAAACACCGGATGTGTCGCGTACTACCAGTGTTCTTCTGAAACGTAGACTGCCCTGGAGAGAAAAACACCGGATGTGTGGCGTACTACAAGTGTTGTTCTGGACGTAGACTGCCCTAGAGAGAAAAAACACCGGATGTGTGGCGTACTACCAGTGTTGTTCTGAAACGTAGACTGCCCTGGAGAGAAAAACACCGGATGTGTGGCGTACTACAAGTGTTGTTCTGGACGTAGACTGCCCTGGAGAGAAAAAACACCGGATGTGTGGCGTACTACAAGTGTTGTTCTGAAACGTAGACTGCCCTGGAGAGAAAAACACCGGATGTGTGGCGTACTACAAGTGTTGGTCTGGACGTAGACTGCCCTGGAGAGAAAAACACCGGATGTGTGGCGTACTACAAGTGTTGGTCTGGACGTAGACTGCCCTGGAGAGAAAAACACCGGATGTGTGGCGTACTACAAGTGTTGTTCTGAAACGTAGACTGCCCTGGAAGAGAAAAACACCGGATGTGTGGCGTACTACAAGTGTTGTTCTGGACGTAGACTGCCCTCGAAGAGAAAAACACCGGATGTGTGGCGTACTACAAGTGTTCTTCTGCAAAGTCCCACACGTCCAGGACGATCTCCTTGCGTTTATAGTCTGTTGCCACCCTTGTATATAAGTCGATCATTAATTCTCTTAAGACTCTCTGGTAGTTACCATCGGTTATTCGGCGACCCCGGTCTGCTCTCAAGGGTTTTCCAATTCATCCAGATCCTCTTGTTTTACTGACGTTGGCGGTTCTTGAGCAAGGTATTCCTCCTGCAGTAATTTTCTCATAGAATCATTCAAAGCCTCTGACTCCTAACAAAACATAAATGTTGTTGCTATAAATACGAAGTTTCTATAACAATAGGGTAATTTATTGTTTCTTATATGGAAAATTACCTTTTCCTTCTGCATGCTTGACAAACGATCTTCGCCAACACGTATTGGCTGCTCATCTTTCTTTTGGGCACGCAAATTTTTCAAAACCACTGCAGCAATGGCATGCTCTAACTGACTCACAGACTCAATTTTGTCAGACACCTTTTGCCAATGGCTAACTTGCTCGACATCCACCTCGAATTTAGATGGTTCTACCTCGATTCCCTCGGAAACAAAATATTGACAAGTAGAGAAGACACAGAAAATAAATAAATAAATAAATAAATAAATAAATAAATAAATAAATAAATATATAAATAAATAAATAAATATATAAATAAATAAATAAATAAATAAATAAATAAATAAATAAATAAATAAATAAATAAATAAATAAATAAATAAATAAATAAATAAATAAATAAATAAATAAATAAATAAATAAATAAATAAATAAATAAATAAATAAATAAATAAATAAATAAATAAATAAATAAATAAATAAATAAATAAATAAATAAATAAATAAATAAATAAATAAACAAATAAATAAATAAATAAATAAATAAATAAATAAATAAATAAATAACGCAGTGGCTATATGCCCGACAGTCGGGACAGTTCTTGGATGCACTAAATGCCCGACAGTTTTTTAATTTATTCAAATAACCCAGTAAATTGTCTTCCTAGTGAGTTCAAAGTATTCTATATTTGTTGAGAAAGGGCAAGCGAATCTGAATTGAGCTTTGTTGTCGGTATTGAATGTCTACCCTTGGTACCAGAGGCTCGAGCCTCACTCATTTACTGTTACGCCGGACTCTCGCACACAAACCGACCCAAAAAAGAATCCCCTATATCTGGGCTTTAATTTGCCATCAAGATTGTGGCGATCAGTAGAGCATTCCATGAGTTTTAGCCGAATGCAACCCGGGTAACCGAGACAAGCGTTTTGCTGCGCTTTAGTAGCCGTAGACGTTACGAACTCAGAAAAAAATCGTCTTAATTTCCTCTTTATATCACGAATCCAAACAAAATTTACACCAAATAGATTCTGAAACGTATAGATAATGTTTCAAGCAACTTCAATTTCAGTACAAATACAGTATAAACATAGTTGTGAACGATGCGCGCGTGCGCACGCTCTAGAGAATACATGAGATGATTCTTTTCTAAGTTAGAAAAATGGGAATTGTACACATGAAAGTTATGGATAACTAAAAAAACGTATTTTTCTCTACTCTACTAAAAGAAGGGGGGCATTAGAGTTCAGAAAACGCCTAGAGTTCTTCAGGCAGGTTGAGACCTATAGGTGTGACTGGCTGCAGCTTGTTTATCCAGTATCGCCTTCGACGTTGATCAGAACTTCTGCGCGTTCACAACAATATTTATACGAGTGATGTAACTGACTATGCAACCGCCCTGAAGAAGGACTCAATGAAGTCCGAAACGTTGGCAAAATCTAGCTTCTGATTTTGTCTTCATTTTATCAATTGCAGTTTCCTGAAAGAAAATGTTTTTGAGAAGGGCGGGTAAAATTTTGATCTCTTAAATTCATCTAGTGTTTGTTTGTTTCTGATATTAAATACTCGGGTGTTTTTATTAAACTTATTAAGCACGGATTTATTTATTCCTGGCTACACCGTCCCAGCAGCACCTCAAGTCGTCCCAATAACTAAGCAAGCACTGCGCCCTTGGGTACATCGTGTTTATGTACACCTTCATATATTACAACGTATCCAGAATTGTTTTCTGGAGGGGGAGGGGGGGGAGGGGGTGTTTTCTGATCTGAAAATCCACGGAAGAACAATATCAAGAAAATTCAGCCAAAAATTGTCGTTTTTGTCAAACGCGGTCATTTCCATATAGCAGGGGCTTCGTAAACATTATGACTTGTAACCAGAAGAGAAAAACAGTGACTGTGACCATCTTTCCTCTATAGAGTATCCAAAAACAAACTAAGATTCCTCCGTCCCAGACCCTCAATATGAAACCTTTTTTTACTGTATGCTTTATAGTTTTGTCTACAAAAAGCACGTCTATTTAGAACCGGATTATTGGACTTTCGCCTGTTGTGTGTGTGTGTGTGTGTGTTGGGGGTGGGGGGGGGGTTGCGTTCGCACCTCCTGCACCCCCTGGATACAGGCGTGAGCATACGAGGATCACAGGAATGATTGACACGAACATCATAATTCCGCGCTAATGTATACTCAGGCATTTTTTTTCCTCACTGGTCGACTAGACAGTGGCGGATCCAGTTTGTTTTCCTAGAGAAGGGGAAGCGGGTTACAGAGGTCGGGATTTACTACAGATGAAACAGTCATTTCCCTCATAAGGGGCGAAAGGAGGGGGGGGGGGGGGGGGTAGAAGTAGCCACGGCAGCACGCGTCGTACCAGATAGCACGTTTTTCGCATCCTTATTGGCTACTTCACAAAGTTGTCAAAGTAGCCAAGGTAGCGCACGTCGCACAGTAATGTTTAATTTTATTACAACATCTCTAGGCTCATCCAAGCCAAATAAAATCTTCTCCCTAGAGAGAACTGTAACTGTGCACGAGTGTTTGCATGATTCTTGGAAATCGTATTTGCTGTCATTTTCATGTAACGTTCCAAATGCAAATGAAGGCGATTATTTGCCTTTGCGTGTTGCACTTTAAGGAAACATGAAATGGATGTCGACTAAACTATGGCTTATTCGATCACTATATTATAGAACGTGCAATAATGCACTATTATTTTTTAAACAGGTTCATTAAGGCGCGTTTTTTCCCCTACCATTCTGGAATGGGATTGGTTGGTAAATAATGTTCAGAATGGCATTCGAGTCATTCTGCTAAAGGTAGTAGAATGGGTGGAACGGCCTTTATTTCATTTCGGAATGGGAACGCGGGATAAACGAAAACGCGCTGTTCCTATTCTAATCATTTTCATTCCGGAATCACAAGTAAAAAGGCGCCCAAGCACATGGGCGTGGTCGTCAGGGGGTTCATAAGGCACATGGGCGTGGTCGTCAGGGGGTTCATAAGGCGCATGGGCGTGGTCGTCAGGGGGGTTCATAAGGCACATGGGCGTGGTCGTCAGGGGGTTCATAAGGCACATGGGCGTGGTCGTCAGGGGGTTCATAAGGCACATGGGCGTGGTCGTCAGGGGGTTCATAAGGTACGTGGGCGTGGTCATTACACTGATCCCGATCGGGCTCTAGATATTTTAAGGGATTATTAGATTTTCTGATTTATTTCTATGGCAGGTAAATCTAAATTCCCTATAGCACATAACGACTATACTCTCATGACCGGCCAAGTATAGCTGAATCAGCAGATCAATAAAACACCCTCTGTAACACGAACCCGATGCGGTAAATGTAAGATACTAATCCACTATTTATATTATACATCCCCTCTATAACACAGACAATATGCGTAAGGCTTCCTCAACATGCAAACCATACCCTCTATGACATGAACATTATAAAGACAATATATAAGGGCAGATGGAATCTAGACCTGGCTAAAGTGACCCCTTTCAATCATCTACATTCTCTAGAACGTGCCCATAATGATTAGATGCTTTTGAACCATAATCTCTATAACATGACCGCTGTGCACACAGTATATAAACTTAAAGGCATTATTAACCTGGTAAGACATTATTAACCTGGTAAAAGTGACCACTATCTGTAATATGTACACCCTCTAGAACGTGGCTATTATTGTTAGAGGGATCCCTTCCAAATCCTCTCTTTTATATAATTCTATTATTAACCTGGCTATAGTGACCTCAAGCCATAATGACGCCCTCTAGAACAAGGCTATAATAGTTAAGGCATTATTAACAGGGCTTAAGTGACTACTAGCTGCAATATACACCCTCTAAAACGTGGCTATAATGGTCAGAGGATTCCCCTCCAAACCTTCTCTCTATATAAACTCTTAAGTTTATGCCTATAAAAAAGGCATTATTACCTTGCTAAAGTGACCTCAAGCTGTAACGTGGCTATAATTATTAGAGGCATCTTTATCAAACCCTCTCTCTATATAAACTGAAAGGCATTATTAACCTGGTAAAAGTGACCACTAGCTGTAATGTACACTATTTTAAAACGTGGCTATAATTGTTAGAGGCATCCTCTTATCATTTCCACTATATGTCTTTATGCCATCCTTCACCTTGTGTGGGGGTCACAGTTAAGTGACCCTTTAACTGTAAGTAAACGCGCTCTCCAGGTTGTTTTCTGGGTTGTATATGGGGTTACGTCGCGCTATGCCGTTACCATCGCCGTTACGACCATCTCCCATCATGCCGTTCGGCTGGTGGTTGGAGCGGTCTTTCTTCATCATGAGGATATTCGCGCGCCATTTGTCGGTTGTTTTCTTAGCGAGTTCCTTCTGCTCCTCTTTCCAGCCGCGGTGTTTATGATAAAGAATCTCAAGGATGATAATCACGATACCGGCTCCGATACCTGCCGCAACCATAATGAATACACCTGGAAGGAAAACACGATTATTGGTGACACCCCTCTAACAGACCCGACACCCGGCGAAATTTTTATATTAACCCGAACAATCTCTTTCTTACCGGAAGTTGAGTTACAAAGGGTAAAAAAAAAAAAAAAAAAAAAAAAAAACTGGTGGAAATTTTAAACTGGTGGGTCCCCTCCTAAAGTCGCCATTACTATGAACAAGAGACACAAAATATAAAAACAATAGAAACTAGTGTTACCATGGCAAGTTTCAAGAAATTGTGTCTTGTCGTTGTTATGATCAACCTATCAGAGACACTAGAAAATGGGGGATTTACCTCCCTCCCCCTCCCCTCTGGAAATTCCTGGCCGTTTGAATCCTCACCCACGGAATTTCCAATTCCCTCAGGGGGTGGGGGGTATGGATATTTTCTGGAACCACACAATCTAACTAAATGACCCGCGAAAAGAATAAGAAGAATATACTTCAATTTTAATCATAAAAAGTAGCTTTTTTTATTTTTTTTATTTTTAGTGGCTGGAGAATTATTATTTGTGCTTAATTACCTATCCAACATGTGTTGTAGCCCTAAAAAGGCTGGTAAAGTGTTCTCTGTATGACCATACCCAACATCTGTTGTAACCCTGGTGTGGCTGGTAAAGTGCTCTATGTATGACTATCTTACCCAACATGTGTTGTAGCCCTAGTGTGGCTGGTAAAGTGCTCTCTGTATGACTATCTTACCCGACATGTGTTGTAGCCCTGGTGTGGCTGGTAAAGTGGACTATCTTACCCAACATCTGTTGTAGCCCTGGTGTGGCTGGTAAAGTGCTCTATGTGTGACTATCTTACCCAACATCTGTTATAGCCCTGGTGTGGCTGGTAAAGTGCTCTATGTGTGACTATCTTACCCAACATCTGTTATAGCCCTGGTGTGGCTGGTAAAGTGCTCTATGTGTGACTATCTTACCCAACATGTGTTGTAGCCCTAGTGTGGCCGGTGAAGTGTTCTCCGTGTTGCATTTAGACGCGTCTATCCAAGTCGTTTCGAGCTCTTCCATCACTCCGCTCTCGTGGAAGTTGAGGATTGCGAGAGAGATTGCGTTACTCCATGGTGAACCCTGAACAATATGTCATAATCATTTCCGTGAACACTTTTAAAGGCCTGGACATCACAAAATGATACTTTCAAAAGCCTGTAGAGAAATCAGCAAGGGTCCAAGATTTAAGTAAAAAAAAAATATTTATTCTTTGTATCGAGCACTGTGAGTCAAGATCAAAATGCGCACGTGACGGACTTAACTGGTAAGTGTGTAGACACGCACTGCTCTATCCAGTTTACAATTATGTGAATCATAGTAAAAATCATGTGATGATGGTGGTGATGATGGTGATGATAATGATAAGATGATAATGATGACGATAACGAGAGTCAGCGGCTACACGTAGGCTATAACGATTATAAGGAAAAAATTGATGGCTGTCGAATGGGTTGCGTCGCTCTTAGCTCTCAGTGATGTGATAGAGCGAAACATACCTTTGGCATGCCGATGCCGTACCCAGAACGGCCAAAAAGCTCTCCAGCAGTAGTCAGTGTGCAGTCCTTAGATGCTTCATAGTAAAGTACCGGGGAGTCCCAGATAAACGCCTTCAATTCGCTGTACAGATAAAAAGTATACAATCCTTACTTGACTCCCAAAACCGGTTTCTTGCGCGTGCCAATATTAGCTTGTAACCAGACCAGTAAACAAACAGTCGAAATGTATGTACTGTAATCACCAAGCACATGCTTGATTTGTGAACAGTCAACTTGGAACGTGTCACAACAAGTCTCAGTGCCTGAATTCTCGCTTGTGATTCTTCAAGACAATAAAAACTCCACACATATTTCGGATGTTCACTTCCCTATATACAAGTAGCCTGACCCACCCGTTTTTGACCTTCTCGATGCCTTCCTTTGCCGTCTTGACATTGTACCCCTCCATGAATGTATACATGGAAGAGAGCTCTACTTGCCGCCTGAAGTACGCATCCACGCTACTGTTGGCCACCGTCGCGTAGATGAACTGCTTGGATGGGTTCCGCAACTGAAACATTATCATAAGAGGGAGTGGTGCTAAAAGGTAAGATGTGTCAAGTCCCTGAATATGGGATACAAGAAGAGGTAGGCAAACAGAAACCAGTAACTGGATGTGAGAAACAGAAAGAGCAGTAAGATATGTCATTTAGGAAGCGCACGGTAGGGATTTGCTAGCTTTTGCTCGACAACTTGATAGAAAAAGTAAAACTAAAAAGACTACCGGCAAGCTGTAGAAAAAACACTAGAAGGTCTGCGTAGGCGTGGTGTAGTAGTAAAGGTATAAATCAACACAATAATGAAAAGGCATGTTAAAAGCCTCTGTGAAACAGTGTAGAGCGCAACTACTCTGTTTCACAAGATAAATTCTAGAACTTTAAGCGATGTCTCTTTTTTTTAGTTATTTTTTTCGGTGTTTTCCCTCCCTTAAGATAATTCCCTTGAATTGCACTGTGAACCCCTTCTGCGCATGGTGGCGCCACAGTTGTATAAGAAAACAAAGCGAAAGGCGAAAGTCGAAAGTCGGTACCCCCATTTTTTATTTGCTCAAATAGTTAAATATATACCAAAAATGATGTACTGAAAGAAGAAAAAAAGTTGGATAGTAGAAGTTTGTTTATTTTCTCATAAAAGCCGTAAAAAAAATACTTCAAAATGGCGCTTTTTACCGTATAGTGGCAAAAAAAGCGTCTTTAAGTGCGATCTCCTAAAATGTGATTTGTTGTGAGCATAAGCTACTACAAGATATTGTTTAGGAGATCGGATTTTGGCAGCTCGTCAAACAGAACTTCATTTTCTAAAGGCCACAGGCACTACAAGTACTTGTAAAGTAGTGTGTAAAGTAGAGCACTCCTAGAAATGTATTTTTTCTAGTAAGAATAAAGATTAGATTAGATTTTGAAAACTAAGAGTTTGGATTGGTGCGCGATCAGTAAAACTGCGTCATCTCTACGCCCCTCTGTTGTGAAAACGAGGTCGGTTACCTCCACTTTTTATTACATTTTTTGAAAGCCCTTAATTTCAATATTGTTTATGTCAAGCTTTAAAACAATTCTGTGGGTAGTAGAACTATTTCAAGGGAATTACCCTAACAACTCCAAGGATTTCAGAAGAAGAGACCCCCCCCCCCGCCCCGCGCCCCTTTGAGGCCCCTTCGGTTTTCCTGTGGGATTAGGCCGCCCTTATTTTCGGAATATAAATATCTTTAGAATAGGGTAATACTCGGTTTAAAACCACAGTTTTCCAGATCACACAGGAAATGTGACATGTTAGGTGAGAATTTTTGACATCGTAAGTCCGGAAATGTCCAAATACCTAAATAAAGTTTGTTAATTTCAGAACTTGTGTAAATTACTAGATGACTTACATTTGGATCGTCGATACCGCTGACCACAGCTTTAGGTCGATCGAGGACGAGGAAGGCGGCGAGGTTCGCGGTGTAGCTTGCAACGATTATCATAGCAAAGCCGGCCCAGACCATCCCAAGCACGCGCGCACTGAAGCTCCGCGGGGTGCCTGGGAACGACATATGGGTATTGCATCTTTTTATAGATATTCCATTTCGCCATTCACAAAACCGGTCGACATTGTTTAATTTGTATAAGCATGCGCGTGCTATATAAATCAAGCTTGTTTCATAAAGGCGTTCTACTTACTTTTCAACCTTTTGTTGATTTATAGATTGTCTACGCCATCTAGTTTTTCTATAGTTTGTATGTAGTCTTTATAGTTATACCATTGTTTTGAAAACAATGTCAAAAAACCAATTGTCTTTTTTCTAGCTCGCTCGGTTGATTCCTTATTAGGACATTACATACCATATTTGGGAGTCCACTTCACTCATTTCAAAGTCTTTTTTTATCACAGTAGAACTATTTACGTCGATATTTTCCACGTAAACTTGCAGGGATTGCAGGCCGCTATTTTGAAAAATCAGGCCCAGTCTCTTACGTTTTAGAACATCACAGGTTTCCCGCGTACTTGTCCCAGGCTCTCTTAGACGATTTATTTAACGTTGCATCTAGACCTACCTTCTCCGATTCCACTATTCAACAAAACGCCCCAACTAAACCACATCGCGCTAGACAAGTTGAGTGCAGTCTCCTCTTTTTCTTTTCTCGCAAGCTTGAACCGACCAAACGGGCTAAACCGGTCTAGCAGGTACAGGATGACGGCGACGATATGCACGGAGAGGAGCACGAGGAGCCACAGGTGGATCTGGAACGGACGCAGGAAGGAGTCCAGGCTGTTGCTCTGTTCGTTCTGAGGGATATTAATGAATTCAGTAAATGGCATCTAAATAAATGGCTGTGGAAGCATGTCACCACCAGTGGGTTCTGTTACAAAGGCAACTGGAGTGATGATTAAATGAATGGAAAAGGCAAGCTTATACGAGACGGTCAAGACCTCTGCGCCGCGTACTGTACTTAACACAAATACCTGCAAATTCACGTGGAATTACTGTTGTAAAAGGGAGGGGGATTGGATCGATTAATGCCCTTATAAGGAATTGACAGAGTCAGCATTTAAACCGATTGTTTAAAATTGTCTATGAAATGTTTTGGTAGCCTAATGACTATGGCAGATTTGTTTCCACTTTTTTGTTTTGTCTCGCCATCTTCTTATTACCCTTTGTTTTGTCTCGCTCTCTTCTTATTACCTTTTTGACTAAAATAGTGAGACCCTGGTACTTGAAAGGTTTGGAAAATTCGATCCATTCTGCGCGCTCGTTGTTGATGGTCAGAGCGGCGACGATGAGGTCGGCTTTTCCCTGGATCACCTCGCCGACCATGCCATTCCACTGCTTAGTGTCGGACCCGTTGACCTATGGAAAGCGAGGAAACAGCGCTATCATTTTCGTCTCCGTACATCATTATATCAACTGTGACGTGACATCATCATCATCACTTTCCTCGTCACAATCATCATCATCATCATCATCATCATCATCATCATCATCATCATCATCATCATCATCATCATCATCATCATCATCATCCTCATCATCATCATCATCATCACAATTACATACTCCTTGCCATCATCGCTATATATCATTTTGTAGCTTCGATACCCACCCTTCTGAGTGACCCGTAGCTGCCGTCCTCAGACAGGCTGACGCTGTATGTGAAGTTGACCTTTTCTCCGAGCCTGATCAGAAGGTCCATGCAGAACCCTAGAAATGATGAGATGTCAGTCGTGGTCCGCATCATATAGAACGCAACACTTTCATCATGATCATGATCATCATTCTTATCATTATTTCACCATCGCCATCGCCATCGCCATCGCCATCGCCATCGCCATCGCCATCGCCATCGCCATCGCCATCGCCATCGCCATCGCCATCGCCATCGCCATCGCCATCGCCATCGCCATCGCCATCACCATCAACACTATCACCATCAACATTATCACCATCAACACTATCACTATCACCATTACTACAATACAACCGTATAATCGCCATCGTCATCGCCATCACTAACATAATCACCATCAGCACAACGATCATCAATACTTGATCCTTGATCAAAACTTTTCAGCTCACCATAGCAACAGTGTCGGTCAGGTGAGGCCTCCACGCTACCCGAGTCAGTATCGGAGACAGTCCCCGTGCAGAGCACATGCTTTGCCGTATTCGTGTCAAGATCGCTGCACCGACCGCTTGTGGGGATCGGCTTCACGTACACAAACGGCTCTCCGACCAGCGTCACCACCTGACAGGTATAAAACATCGTGCTTTAACACGACTGAGAAACCACGGAATAACAATACAGGGCCGTGTAGCTGGGGGTAGAGCACTGGGGGCGTCCCCCCCCCCCCCGTCTTCCTAATATTTTCAAAAATCATAAGGAAATGATCAGTAGGGGCGTGGCTGTGGCCCCAACATTTTCTTAATGTTTCTGTATTGTGCCCCCCCCCCCCCCCCCTAACTCCCCCCTTCCACCCCTAACAAAATTGTGAGAGCTCACCCGCAGATGGTTGGACAGGAAAACCCCCGTGGGGGTGGTGTTGAGGTTTCCAGGCCATATAATGCTCTCGTTAATTGAAACATGTCCATTCTCATATAAGCCAACCACATCGAGCGCGTCGCTAGAGCTTTGTCTCCGATTTATTAGCCTGTAGACTGCGCTTTTCCGGTCTCCGTCGCTGTTGAAGGCGATAGGTCCAGTCGTGCCACGTGGAAGTGACACGTTCACGAGAGCGCTAAAAACAAATATATATATTTATATAATATATTCCAGTTGAAATCTTTTACCGGGAGCCAAAACAGTGCTCAACTGATCTCGCTCGGTCGATTCCTTATTAGGACATTACATAACAAGAATTTCCAAGAAAATTGCAGGAACTCGAGTTCGCCATTTTGAAAAATCGGCCAAGATTCTAACGTTTAAGAATGCCATAGGTTTCCCGCGCGCTCGTTCCAGGCTCTTTTAAATTTTTAATAAGTACAGCTATTGACTAATCTATGGACTCCTCCGCGGCACTGTTATATGAGGGATAACCACTCACTTGAAGAGTTCCTGGCCGCTCGACCATTGTTGTGTCTCTCTGCAGCTTGCGGTCGGAGTGGTCAGGGTTTTGCCCGCATTAGCTAGGTTTTGCAAGGCAGTGGCCGAGATGATTGTAGCGTCTTTCAGCTGGGAAATCTCGCTGTTGCCGTGTAGAAGCTCGATGCCGATTACCCCTAATGAAGGGAGAATGAGTAACGCAATATTCTTCAGTTAAAGGTGCATATGATTATTTAAGTGACCTTTACATTCGCTAGGACAATATTAGGTTGCCTGAGACCAAGATAAATATATATCTGACAAAGCAATAAATGTTTCTTAAATATACATATCTAACACAGACCGCACGGATTGTGTCCTTTGTCTCTATTGCCTTATATGGGCATATATTTGTGTCCGTATTGAGGAGTTAAATCGATTAAAGTAAGTAGAAAGCAATTTGAGTTTTCTCTGATTCTTGTTGAGATTTCTTAAAATCGCTGTATTCACAAATCGTGTTATCAATTTTTTGCGATACCTATTTTTCGCGTCACTTAACGCGCATTCCCCAATACCTTGCGGCAAATTCTCCCTGGCCACCCCTGACAGTGCTTGCTGTGTCACAATCCAAATATAGCCCTCTCCTGTCATCTTGAGTGACGTGGCGTTGTAATACACAACACTGGCATCCTGCGGACTGGAGAAGAACACACAGGATGTACGACGGTACACACAGGGTGACCAACATAAGACACAAGTGGCGAACAGAATACACAGGGAGGCCAACATAATACACAGGATGACCACCATTACCCATAGGTGGCGAACAGAACACACAGGGTGACCAGAATAACACACAGGGTGACCACCATAACATTGACGATGATGATGGTGATGATGATGTTGATGACGATGATGATGATGTTGATGATGATGATGATGATGATGATGATGATGATGTTGACGATGATGATGACGATGATGTTGATGATGTGGTGGTGGTGGTGGTGGTGGTGCTGTTGGTGGTGGTGGTGGTGATTATGATGATGATGATGATGATGATGATGATGTTGATGATGATTATGTTGATGATGATGATGATGATGATGATGATAGCGGTGTCGAGGGTTTTTTAGTTTATGATAACACCCATAAAATCGGAGGTGCATGTCGGAATGACGAGTGACGTTGTTGCCAATGTTGCTGTTGTCTATAGCAACGGAATGATTAACTCTTGACAGTGTCTTCTGTAGTTTTGTGCGTGTTAAGATGTCAGACGGGCGCTAACCTCGCACTGAACAGAATAACTCGAGACTGTGTCTTCTGTAGCTGTTGCAGATAAGAAGTGACATTTTCTGATCCACTGGGGAACATAACCGTCTTCTCAATCTGCAAAACATTATTTATATGCTAATAAAGCAAGACACAGGAGATTCGCGATAACTACGGCTCTTGCTTCTCAAGCCGGAGAACCGGAGCTCAATTAATGGTCATGTCATTATAAGAGGGCTTTTATTACATAAATACTTTGAATCCCTTGAATTAAGATCAAATATCACACACCAGCATATGTATTGGGGGAGGGGGGGGGATGAGTTAAATAACCGCTGGGGGACAATGGTCCGTTGTAATATATTTAGAGACACACTCGTGCTGGAGGCGATCTGTATTCCGTCAGTTGCCATGGTAGCGCAGTATGTACAATTACTTCGACACTTTATTCCGTTTTCAATAGCTATAAGCAGTTAAACTCATAAGTGAACCTTCACGTTTAATGATTATTTTTTCCCTTAACGTGTAGGCGTTCTCAGTGTTTTTCATTAAGAGAAACTTGATTAAACTAGTTTGCAGTAGAAAAAAAGTGACAACCCTGATATAACTAGCTTTTTAAAACGGATTTTAGAAAGAAAAACGTATATCTGGTTTGTGTACCTTGATGTCACTCTTCTCGGCCAGCGTGGAGAACCTTGTTATTATGGCGCGACTGTCCTGATCATTGCTGGTCAGAAGAATCACTTTATTCCACTCAAAGTACTTGAGAAGACGCAGCCAAACGTCTGCCTGGTCAGAATACGGGGGGATGGTACGCAGGAACGACTCGTGGATAGTCTAACAGATAAACAGCACCAAGTGACAATAATAAACAAACCTAATCCTGGTCGGAATACGAGGTGACGCGCAAAAAAGACTCGTGGATAGTCTAATAGACAAATAGCGCCAAGTGATAACAATAAATAATACTTTCTACGACAGACAATTCGTTAATATAGACAAATTGTTAATATAGATAAGTCATAATATAGACGGTGAACTCTACATCACGTGCGGTGACGCCACATAATAAATATAAGATACGGAAGTGGGATAATGTTAGCGTAATTAATACGTTGTTTGTTACTTCGAATCAAAATTAGCCTCCTCCGCATCTCAAAGAAAAGAAAGAGAAAAAAGAAGAAAACAGTGAAAAAAACTAATTTCTCCTTAGTCTTTCTTCTCCGCAATTTCCCCACAGGTAACCCGTTTATTCCTAGCCTGCTTGCAGGCGGTACTCGGTGTTTATTGCGGAAAACCCTCTCCGTTCTGTTGTTGGGCGCCATCTTGTATTATAAGCCGCGTGGTTCCTGGGGGCGCGTTCTTTTCCTTCTTTCTTTTCTTTCCAATTCGGAGTGGCCTGCCGAGGCTAAACTAATATAATCTTCACGATGTACATCTACTGGCTACTAACACCCCTACCTCCCCCCACCCTCCACTCTAACGGATCTTAAGCTAAGGAACGGATTTTGATCAGTTTCGAAAGCAAATTTTGCCTCAAATTGCATTGACAATGAGACAATGAGGAAATAAAAAGCAATGTGAGTACATTGAAAATAGTGAAAATATAATAATGCTAAAAATACAGCGAAAATATGACAATTGCTAAAATATGGACACAGTGAAAATTTGACAATTGCAAAAGGATTTTGCGGCACTAGTATCACAGTCTTATCTTTCTTAGGCGAAATCCGCAAGTAATATAAACTAAGCTCTCTGTGTAAAAAAACACCGAATACTCCAAAACAAAGAAAAGTCATTTGACAACGTAATTAAAATTTCATTAAAAAGAACCGAGAAACGTTATTTGAAAGCCTCCGACTTGATAAAAAAATGGTTGTCATGTCAGGAAGAAATATCATTGTTTCTTTTGTATCTGATATATGCGCTACTGCATAGAAGTGTTACATTGAACCATAAAGATGTGCAAATGATTATGTACACAATGTCTAAATATGAATATTCAAAATTGGTCTTGAGATATTTTTAAATGCTTTATCAAATGGCCAAGATAGGCAAATTGGCTTTTCACTTCATAGACCTCTAGAGCATCGCTAGAAATGTTTACTCCTGAGGCTTTAGGTACTTATTCTGTTTATTTTCATTTATTATTTTTCATTTTGTGGAAAAGGCGAATTATTATGAATTAACAATAGAACTGCACTATAATTGAAAAAGGGTGATTATTGTATGGAAATAAAAAGAGCGATACGTGAAATACGTTCCGTGTGGAAAGAGGGATATTATACTTTCTACCGGAGCTGTCAAGCTGTGCCGAAAAAATATACAAAGCCAAAACCGAATTGTTCAAGGAAGCGCTTTTAATTACATAAAAGGGGATTCGTAGGTTAAACGTGTTAATCACTCTGCGTATTCAAAATATAACTTCTTCTTGATGACTTTTGTAGACCGCAAAAGTGAAAATCCGAAAGTGACAGCTTAAGATGAAATTTCAAGTAAATAAATGACGGCGATGTGAGACGCGCGGTTATGATAATAACATAAAAAATGTAAATGTAAGGAAGTAGTCAGCTCGGCTTTGGATTGCTTAGTTATATTCCAAAATAAACACGGGACTTACCTTGTCGGAAAATATAGATTCTCTGGCTGAAATCCCAATGACAGGAATTCGATAAAAACCGCATGCGTACGAAACGGAGATCGGTGGGTCGGTTGTACCATTTGGGTGACTAACTATTACAATATGCACTTGTTTCGCCACAAGCTGCTCGCACACATCCAACGCAGACCGAATCGGATTCTGGCTCAGAATAAACGAGCTGGCGTTGAGCTTTACTCCTGGAAATGTCTCGTTGTTGACATTCACCGCCTCGATAGCTTCTTGAAAAGCCCCTATGGCATCTGTAGACGATAGCATAGCGCCAATATTGAATGTTTTCGCAGAGTCAACGCTATAAGTCGAAAACGCCAACAACAAAAAGAGGCGGGCAGGAATCGCCATTTTCCCACAAAATGCTAGCTACTCCAACACTTGAAACCGACTCTAAAACCGCCGGAAAATTGAATAACGCGGGAAAAACCAATACACAAAGGATCGATTTCACAAATCGTTCCGTATGATTGAACGTTCGAAGCTTGTCGATATCCGATTGTTCGTTATTCAAAAGTCTCTGTCTTTTGAAGTAATGCTGGGGATGGCACAGTTTTTACATGTCAGTGGTTGAAAGGAAGGTACGATCCGATTCGCCGCCATCAGCACTCTGTTTTTATTACTAGTGGTCTCTTACGACCAGCACGCTACTAATTAACATACCAGCTGCCAGCCCTGGTTGCCTAGCAACTCCGCCTTCAGCCAACAAAGACACCTTAAAATTCAAAACAATTATTGTATTCAAGTATTGTATACTTGTGTAACCACAGGTAATAACCGTTAGTGGTTATATTTATATGCTGGTTTGTATTAAAATATCACAAATATTTCAGTTTTTTTTGTGCGTTTGGTTCCGAGAGTTTTCATGCATTTTTTTTTTAATTTCAGAAAGTCATTTTTTATTGCATGTGTAATAGTACGAGCTGATGGAGACTGGCAAAAAAGATAATTTGAACACCTTCCTTCCTTCAAAATCGTTATAAAAAAAAGACAGCTTTTACTTATTTCGAACTTTATTCCCCACTTTCAAATTTAATTCATATTACCCAGAATATGTATTCTTTTATCTTCAGCTGTTTTTTTTGCGCTTGGGCAAATATCCGTCTATGAGTCTGTCTGGGAAGAGTTAAAGAATACAAACCAGGTGGGCACGATACTGACTAGAAAGAACTCATTTCCATCGGTTAATTCGAGCAAGTGACTGAGATACTTCAATTTAAATATCGTTTTTTAATAAGGTATTAAACCTTTATCGTGGGTGGTTATTTTGAAGTTTTCTTGCAGATAATAAGATGTATTTTCAAATGTAAACATTTATAAAGAAGCGGCTGATCAACATTCTTTAAAGTCAATGGCCACACTTACTCCGCCCTACCAATAATTATAACAAGAAAAATGTGCATTTGTTTATCACTGAAAATAGTTTGGTCGCTAGAAAGACCTGATTTAGACAAAATGGCTGAATCATTACTATCATAATAGATGTAATTTTCTCTTGATTTCAAGGTGTCGGAGTCTCTCACCGCCAAAAAAAATCTTAAAGAGAATATACGATATTATATTTAGTCTTTCTTTTCTATATCTTTCCGAGATACAAAAAAAATCTCCTTAGTTATTAGAATTTGAAGAGCTCACACAATGATATTATGTTGATGCACTTTTCTATCCGTGCCGTGCATTCGATCAAACAATGTTAACCCCCCCCCACACACACACACACACACACAACGGCCAAAAGTCCACTTTCGGTTCTCAATAGACTATCCAATAGTGCTTTTTGTAGACAAAAAAACTATAAAGCATAAGCTAGATCACTCTCTGGTTTGTCATTAATCTATAAGTCAGACTTTTTGTAGCCAAATCCGACAATAAACGTCCCGTGGAGATAATGCATAGGCATAAGAAAAACTTTTTTATTCTTTTTTATTCTTTTTGGGGTGGGGGTCAGATTCCCCCCCACCCCCCTCCCTTTTCTCCCGGAATAATTAGATAATTAGGTCCACTTTTTCTGATTCCGCCCCCCCCCCCCCCCACTCACACACACACCCCAAGAAAAATCCTGGGTACGGGACTGATATGTATATCCTGACGAGAGTGCGCAGTTATCACAAACGATGTAGATTTTTTTTAGATAAAAAGTTCATTTTAATCAGGACTTTGCTAAAATGTCCGAGACTAATAATAAAGACTTGTAAAGCAGGATTTTCACTTGGGAACGGAAGCGGAGAAGAAGCGTCTCTTGTAAAGATTCCTCGAATAATTTTGTTGACAATATTTTTTTGTTCTTTTCTCAATACTATTGAAACAATTTATGCACTTGCGCGAACTTTTGTGTACGAACTTCAATCTCATGTATACCTATTTCAGGAAATGTTTCAATAAAATGAAAGTGCAAATAGCGAATGGCAATTGGCAAATGGCAGTTCTACGGTCGAAAGTAACCTTGCGTTTCGAAGAATATGGATATATAAAAACAATTATCTATTAAAGGTTACCAATGCTTGGCTCTGACTTTAATTTTACGAAGAATTAGTACCGATAAGCCATTTACCATTCGCTTTTGTGAAATACAACAAATGAGTAACCCAATGCTGCGTTGTCATGACAACAGTTTTTCTGTAATGTTATGTGGTAAGATTATGTTATTACTAGAAATATTACTAGAAAAGTTGAGTACTTCGCAAATGGAATCATAGATATTCAGATTTCACTTCTGGCAAAGCTCTCCAGATACCATAGTGAAGCTGGCAGGCAACTCAGCAGGCAACTCGGTGAAGCTTTAATAACGACGAATACGATATTCCCAGTGCATCACGAGTTACCTGCTGTACTGTCAAGTTGCCTGCTATATGTTTTTATAAAAGTAAATCACGAAAACATTCCAAAAAAGTTAGGCTTTAATAACGACATACATAATTTGTCGTACTTCGATTTCACTGTTATTTCAGTCAGAACTCTAGATATCGATTTTTTTTCCCACGGTCACGTGATTGATGGCGTCATATTTTAAAAGTTCATGATTGTAAAATCCCATGTGCTATTTGTCATATTTCGAAAGTTTCGTAATGTTTTCTCAATAGGAACTCGAGAAAATGTTTTTTCCCACGGTCACGTGATTGATGACGTCATGAGAATAACTAATACGGCGTTGTCTTCGTTATTACATTTGTACACTTAGGTTAAAGTTTGATGACTATCGGTGAAAATGGGACGTAGATATTGCGACAATTGTGATGTAACGACTTGCCTGCTGGAACATTCAACGTCACACAGTCACGTGATTAATAATATTTGATATCATACATGCATGAATATGTTTGTTGTACTTTTTGTACAATCGTGTCAAAATTTCGTGACAATCGGCCATATACCTGCCGAGATATTACACAAATCATCACATTTGAGTTGCCTGCTAACTTCACCGAGTTGCCTGCTGAGTTGCCTGCCAGCTTCACTATGGTCTCCAGATATACTGTAAGAACATCATGTTATTTTCACGTCATGCGAATGTTGGCGTTTTCATTGGTGTGATTTAATTAGGTCTTTTGTTTATTTTCAATTACACTAAAATTTACTTAAACCATTAGCAAGCCATTAATAAACAAGCGCAAAGTAACTATCCTACTTGGGACACAAACAAACGATTAAAGTGGAATTCTTAGACAAAACTAGCAAATCTAGAAATGCAGAAAAAAGGAAATTACATATTCCGGGGGTCTATGTTTACGATAACAGAGCAAGCTACAAAAGCGGCAAAGTCTTATGTTTCACAAACAAAAAGAGATGATTGTGTTGTCAATAGTAAATCCGTGGAGATTACTTCAATGTCTGAGCACAAAGGCTTGACTTTGATAACTGACATAACACACTAGGCGGAAATTAGTCAATCGTAACGCGGCGTGTTGAGCACACTACAATCGCTAGCCAGCCATCTCACTCATCACTTCCCCTAGTAGCACACAGAGCTCACCATGCCCGATGCGAGAACAGGCGATCAAGTAAAACTTCCCCCTATCGGGGCGATCTTTCGCGGTCCAGGTCCGGGGAGATACATGCTTCCCACTACGTGCAACTATAACATGCACGATGTCACCAGGAACAGGAGACCGGCGTTCAGTTTTGGGAACAAGCACATGCATGCGTTGACAAATGATTGCAGCCCCGGTCCGATGTATCTTCCAGATTCACGGATAACAAGGGTTGGAGCCGAGGGAAATCCGAAATATTCGTTAGGAGGAACGGATCGCTACGCTAAGAAGACGATAATAAGGCCGCCCGGACCAGGTAGGAGGTGTTGTGTTGCGCTGACTTTTCAAGTGGTTTGCTTTTCGTTTTAAGAAGGCGTTTAACCTAAGATTCCAGCCCTCTGTTGATCTACTCCCACGATCTCAGCGCTCATAGCCACAGATGGCTTATATTATTTCTAATGTCGGGAATATAATGTGGTGCAGTGGTTTTGTAGACGGCTAGGGTGATGGTAGTGAATGTGAGAGGCGCACAACGCAGAATCTCAACTCTACACAATGTTTGATGTATTTCCCATGCCATCAAACCTGCGCGCCTAGTTTTTCTACTGCTCGCCTGTATTCTATCTAGACCAAGGAATATGCGTGGTTTTGGATTAGCGGTTTTGTGGACGGCTAATCCTGTCGGTAGCCTGTCGGTAGCCTGTCGGTAGCCTGTCGGTAGCGAGGGGTGATGACCCGACAACGACACAACAAGGCGCACGCTCGAAACCAGGAATCTCTGACCATGATTTGATGATGGCAGCTACATTGTCATTTGGTTAAGTGATGCTTTGCGAATGCTCATGAAACACTTTTTTTTTAATATTGCGCGGCTGGATTACTGGCTGGCTGATTTGTGACACCAGAGGGTAACCGCGCGGTGACCACAAAACCAAGTCGCATAGCTTACCATATTTCTATACCTATGGAGCTCCGCGCGCGGCCTGCGGCCGCGCTGGCTCCGCTAATAACAGAACTCAAGAAAAAAAGGTCTTTTTTTTTCATCGAAGAATGAAATTGGAATCTGTGCAATATAGAAAAGAGTCGGAAGTATAAAATAATAAAAAGGTATTTGAAGCTCAAGCTAACCTTATGTTTACTTTTGGTTTGTTGACATAACAAAAACACTGCACAAACAAATGTCTAGTAGCGCTTTGTTTACTGTCCGAGTATCCGTGCACACGTCGAGTGGCTAGGATTAGCGTCTATTGTATGGAGAAACTTATATATTATATATCACAAAACACTCATTGACATAAGTGTACGAAAGCTTTAAGATCACACAAACTTTATGAAAAACAGTACATTTAACGTGCAGTAACAAAAATAATTGCGATATTTCCACATTTCTATACTGCTAAAATAAATTTCATCAAAACGTTTAAAAATACGGCAGATCCTATGCTTTGAAATAAAGTAAATATAATGTGTTGTTTACAAATTTTAGAATTCATGTGGTAGTTGCTAAGGGAACAGAAAAGTAGCCACGTGACCGTGTGATAATTTGTTGTCGTTATGAAGGCAAATTTTACACCGTTAGATTGCTGAATACTTTGAGAACTTATTTATTCTGTTTCAACCTTGAAATGTGATGCGTTGCCCTTATAAGCAAATTTTACATCGTTGATTCTGGTCTTCACCTTAAAGTAGATTAAAATATGCAATTATCAAATACTTTTTAATTGGATAAACAATCAAAATAGGAAAAGAGAGGATTATATTATCACAAAGTTGACTTTGAGATCTTTAGTGTTGAAAAATGCCTTAATATGTAGTTGCGTTGCTGAAGCACCGAGAATTTATGTTGTTTGTGTACACGTTTTTTAAAAGTTTACAAGAGTTAATATAAGTAGATTGTTAATCATAATTTTAAATATCGCCGTTTTATATTACCGCTTCATGCTAAATAAAGAAAAATAAGTAGATATTGTAGACTTTCGTAATGGAATGAAAACTTGACATAAACTTTATGTTTGCTAATTGCACCAGCTTTGCAAGAAAATGGGAAATATTTTCACAAGAAAGTCTACACGTCCTCGCGTGGGTTTCAGCTAATGGTTTACATTATATATACTCTGTGACGTCACAATCGCCCAGATCACCCGCGCGCACACTCGCGCTAAGAACGAGCAAAAAGCAACAAGATTCTAATGTTAAAAAACTAAGCGAGGAACAGAAAATGACAGTAGACGTAGATTGTACAGAGAAGGAAATAACGATCGCGGCGAAATGCCGCGGGCCTGGACCAGCGAAGTACCTTCTACCAGGAACAGTTGGCAAGAAGAATCACGACGTGAGAAAAACGACCAATCCTGCGTTCAGCTTCGGCCAGCGTCACCGAGATTTTTTTACGCAAATAAGTCCAGGCCCTAAGTATATGGTTCCTTCTGGCTTAACGCAGTGCGGGAAAGATGGGACGCCGGCATTCTCGCTGTATAGTCGCGCTAAAGAAAAGAATCTTTCTCACGTCCCTGGACCAGGTTAGGATGGTAATCACATATTTGCTCTACTTTATTTTTGATAACAAAATAGTTGTATCATACGATTCTATTGGCAGAACTCTGCGAAATAATGTTATTTTAGTGATCGTTAAGATGGAGACGGTGATTAAAACTGACAAAAGTAGCTGTGATAAAAACATGTCGTTATATAGTTTCTGGGTATATAGGAGCTGATTGTGGTGACGACGACGATGATTTATAATGATGATTGCGGTGATAGTAATGAGATGATGGTGTTGATGATGATGTTGAAAATGACGATGGTAAAAATTATGATGGCGGTGGTGGTCATGGTAATGATTTAAAGAGAACTTGACACGAAAATACATATAAGCTTTTATTATAAATATATATTTTATATATAAATATAGCTATCGATGTTTGTTGACAATGCTGATGATGACCACGGTAGTTGTAATGATAATATTATTTATATTTTGTTTGATTTATTATTCCGATCCATTTCTTCTTTTATTTGTTAACCCCCCAACAGTGTTGCTAAGTTGGATGATAACAATGGCCTTAATGATAATGGCGGTGATGATAATGATGACGGTAAAAGATTATGATGGTGGTGGTTGTGGTGATGATTTGATATAATGATGTTGCTGACGATGATGAAGGCGATGTTTTCCTTGATTTACTTACTTAATGGTGGCGAAATAACCAATAATGTTAACGAGTTTAGTTGTGGGGAGTTCATGTTGGTAGCGAGTAGATTGTAAACAGTGATTTGCCGGTAAACATTATTTTTACATTCCTAAATTCGTGTATTTTCCAGGTGAATATTCCCCCGAGAAGCACAGCATCCCGCACGAGCGGAAAGCTCCCAGCTACTCGTTCGGCTCACGGACTAAGTACGCTCAGAAACAAATCACTCCCTCGCCCAACTCGTACAGTCTCCCCGCGCTCACGGGCCCCAAGGTGGTGAACAAGGCCTCAGCGGCCGCCTACTCGCTCACAGGACGAAGTAACAACGGCGGATTTAGCGAGGACTTACAAAAGGTCTGTGGTGATTGTAATATTATGCTTAACATCATTACGCCCTCATTTTTTTATCAGACCGCCTAACTTTTTGTTGCCGGCTATTTTTGGAGCATTTCGTGGATGAATTAAGTGTTCTTACCGAGGCCTTTTAAATTATTTAGTTTTGTTTTTGCTATAATGTTTCTCAAATCTATTTGAAAACACCACATAAACTAGCGTATATAAGAAATGACACAAGTGAAAAATTACAGACAGAATGACCCATGAGTTTAAATTTCAAAGGGTATTGATTTGGAACAAAAAATTTTTCGCACAAAGCTCAGAATGTTTTTGTAATAAAGAGTGCACTCCAGATGCTACTGATGAGTTAATTATTTTTTTCTTGTCCGATTTTAGACCTCCGGACGGTAAAATAGCTTGCAATGCCGGCGTTTGCCCGATATTTTTATAGCGAAAAACCAGCCTCGAGCGATTCGTAGCCGCCACCTTGGATTTTGAGCAAAAATAAAAAACGAGGGGAGGGGGTGGGTAAGGAGAGAGAGAGAATTATCATAATCCAGCCATTTCATGTCACTTCTTCCCTCGACGTTTTCTCCTTTATAACCACCATCATCCTTATTGTTGATGATTATTTTTGTCCTGTCCGATTCTAGACCCCCGGACCCGGCACCTACAAGGTGACGTCACCAGACAAATATCGCAAGCGCATGGCGGCATACTCCATGAATGGTCGAAATTTTATGCCTGGGGACTCCACACAGAAGCCAGGGCCCGGACAGCACAGTCCGGAAAAGGTAAAGCGGTCTGTCCGACTTTCAAAAACAAATTGCACTTTTTCTTCCTATTTTCATTATACAGTAAGCTGTTCCTCACGAATTTCAGTGCTACTTTCATTGCTTCTACTTCGCGCTACTTTAACAAATCATCAAATTCTCTTTTACGATGGTATTTCAACGGTATCAAAAGGCGCGAGATCTAGGCATCTGTTGCTCTGGACATATTCCTCGCCTTTCACCGATTTCAGACCCTACATTTTTCCATAGTCATATGTTAGTTTATTCATTATCTTTTCTGATCCATACCGATTCATATTTGTATCGATATTCACCTAAATAACCAATTTAAGCACTGTTACGAAATCTAGGGTATTTGTATCGATATTCATCTAAATAACCAATTTAAGCACTGTTACGAAATCTAGGGTAAATTGTTACTTTTCGTTGTTTGTCGTAACGACATGTATGTACAAACTTTCCTCACAAGTCTGTGAATCACCCGATAAAACTCTGGCACCTCTACGACCTCTACACCAGCTATACTGGTGCGGAAGGCACAACAGAGCTAGGGCTCCACATCAAGTGACCCGTGTGTGTATTGTTAGTAAGCACTGTCACTGAGAAGCTCTGAATTGGCACTAGCTGAACTCGTGTGTCAAGTGATGGAAAAAAGGGTATTCACGTGTCAAATGACGTCATGTGTCCTCTAATCGTCCAATGAGGTTTCATGTCACGGTCACGTGTCTTAGGATTGTCCAGTGAGGGTGCAAGTTTTTTTTAGACTAGCTACATAATGGTCTTCGTTACAAAAAAAACACCAAAAATATTGTCCTGTCCTGTTTAAACAGGTTTAGATGCATAAAATAAATTACTTGCTCCTATACTTTCCTTATATTGTCCGGTTTAAACAAGTTGTGATGCATCAGAAATCCGCTTTTTTACTACCAACTCGTCCATGTATTATCTATTATTAAACAGGTTTCGATGCATCAAGAAATGCAATTGCTTCTGTACTTATATTGTCCGGTTCAAACAGGTTGTGATGCATCACAAGGCCGTCCCAAAAGTATCATTTGGTATCAAACACTCGGAGTATTCTTTACCCTTAGTGGTGGACGTACTGGACGTGGATTAATCGGGAGCCCTGTGGTATGCTGTGCTTGATCTCAATACGGCTGCAAAGGATGTCGGGAGCGAAATTGTAAATACAAGATCATAAGTACTGCTTATTAGGGGAGTGCGAGATTTCACGAGTTGAAAAAAAGGGCAAAAAGGTATCCTTCGATTAGTTTAGCATTTACGCTGTAATTAAACGTTTTAACGCTTGTTTGTGATTTCGCACGGCTAAAATATTTCTAGCCATTTCAAATAGTTTCATGCAAAACCTGACATCCTTTGCAGACCATGCCTCTTTAAAAACAGGCAGATAACCGAGATAGTGCAGCATTAGTAAAAAAAGTCATGATTAAAAAATAATTAGTCGTCATATACATAGGTAAAATCAAGACAATCGAAACATAACAGTAAGGTCATCGTGTATCGCGTCATTACATTGAGATAATCAATCCTTTGTGACGTCATGGAAGTTAGGTCAGCGTGTATGGCGTCATAACAGCGTGATGATCATATACGATGTCATGACAAAGAAGTCATGATGTAAGACGTCATGACAGTGAGATCACCATGTATGTGTGTATGACGTCATAGAAAAGATGTTTGTTTCCACAGGTTGTCATTAACAGACATTCTGCCCCCGCCTGCACATTCGGTATTCGCCACACCGAGTACATAACCCTACTAAAATGTTAGAAACCATCATCCTTCATTTGCAAGAACTATCAACAGACGCCGAGTCCTCGAGAGGAATGGTACATTACCGCGAGTGCATAGTGTTTCTGTAAATAATCCAAACAAAATTTTAATGAAGATAGCAGGATGGAGCGAGGTTACGAGATGGTTTCACAGTAGCGCACCTTTCGCATATGTATTGTAAATAAAAAAATATTAACTTTTATCTCAGTATTGGTGTGCGCTGCGCTGCTGATGCTTAAGGGGCGAGGGGAGGTCTGGGGACAACACAATAAAATAGAATTGTGTATCCTTTCATCTCAAACCACTACTATTATCTCAGTGTGATGACTTTTAAGAAAATACTGTACGTCTAATTTAGTTGCGATGATGACAAGCCGCACTGTCACCAGTTTACTTCCGGTCGATTACGTAACAATCTCTGATGATTTTTAGCGTAAAACGCGATAGAATCTTTCAAAATTGTAAAAGCAGTGTGTCCATTAGAAGTTTCTACGAGGATGTGATTGATAATTTAGACAAATAGCGCGGATTATAATAGACTCTTTGGTCTCTTGTCGGTAGAATTTATCATCGGCCCTTCGGAGGTAGACTGGTGACAATGAATATTTAAGAGAGATTAAAAAAATAGGGGGTGTGGGATTTTTTTATTACACATGACAGGAGGTGAACATGGCGTGGCGCCAGCAATCTTTGAGCTTGTCACGGGGAATAGCGCTCCAATATTACCCATACTCACCTGCGAGCTTGTCTCACGGGGAACAGCGCTCCAGTATTACCCATACTCACCTGCGCGCTTGTCTCACGGGAAATAGCGCTCCAGTATTACCCATACTCACCTGCGAGCTTGTCTCATGGGGAATAGCGTTCCAGTATTACCCATACTCGCCTTCGAGCTTGTCTCACGGGGAATAGCGCACCAATATTACCCATACTCACCTGCGAGCTTGTCTCACGGGGAATAGCGCACCAATATTACCCATACTCACCTGCGAGCTTGTCTCACGTGGAACAGCGCTCCAGTATTACCCATACTCATCTGCGCGCTTGTCTCACGGGGAATAGCGCTCCAGTATTACCCATACTCACCTGCGCGCTTGTCTCACGGGGAATAGCGCTCCAGTATTACCCATACTCACCTGCGAGCTTGTCTCACGGGGAATAGCGTTCCAGTATTACCCATACTCACCTTCGAGCTTGTCTCACGGGGAATAGCGCTCCAGTATCACCCATACTCACCTGCGCGCTTGTCTCATGTGGAATAGCGCCTCAGTATTACCCATACTCACCTGGGAGCTTGTCTCACGGGGAATAGCGCTCCAGTATTACCCATACTCACCTGCGCGCTTGTCTCATGTGGAATAGCGCTCCAGTATTACCCATACTCACCTGCGAGCTTGTCTCACGGGGAATAGCGCTCCAGTATTACCCATACTCACCTGCGCGCTTGTCTCACGGGGAACAGCGCTCCAGTATTACCCATACTCACCTGCGAGCTTGTCTCACGTGGAACAGCGCTCCAGTATTACCCATACTCACCTGCGCGCTTGTCTCACGGGGAACAGCGCTCCAGTATTACCCATACTCACCTGCGCGCTTGTCTCACGGGGAACAGCGCTCCAGTATTACCTATACTCACCTGCGAGCTTATCTCACGGGGAATAGCGCTCCAGTATTACCCATACTCACCTGCGCGCTTGTCTCACGGGGAATGGCGCTCCAATATTACCCATACTCACCTTCGAGCTTGTCTCCCGGGGAATAGCGTTCCAGTATTACCCATACTCACCTGCCCGCTTGTCTCACGGGAAATAGCGCTCCAGTATTACCCATACTCACCTGCGCGCTTGTCTCACGGGGAATAGCGCTCCAGTATTACCCATACTCACCTGCGCGCTTATCTCGCGGGGAATAGCGCTCCAGTATTACCCATACTCACCTGCGAGCTTGTCTCACGGGAAATAGCGTTCCAGTATTACCCATACTCACCTTCGAGCTTGTCTCACGGGAAATAGCGCACCAATATTACCCATACTCACCTGCGAGCTTGTCTCACGGGGAAGAGCGCACCAATATTACCCATACTCACCTGCGAGCTTGTCTCACGGGGAACAGCGCTCCAGTATTACCCATACTCACCTGCGCGCTTGTCTCACGGGGAATAGCGCTGCAGTATGACCCATACTCACCTGCGCGCTTGTCTCACGGGGAATAGAGCTCCAGTATTACCCATACTCACCTGCGAGCTTGTCTCATGGGGAATAGCGTTCCAGTATTACCCATACTCGCCTTCGAGCTTGTCTCACGGGGAATAGCGCACCAATATTACCCATACTCACCTGCGAGCTTGTCTCACGGGGAATAGCGCACCAATATTACCCATACTCACCTGCGAGCTTGTCTCACGTGGAACAGCGCTCCAGTATTACCCATACTCACCTGCGCGCTTGTCTCACGGGGAATAGCGCTCCAGTATTACCCATACTCACCTGCGCGCTTGTCTCACGCGGAATAGCGCTCCAGTATTACCCATACTCACCTGCGAGCTTGTCTCACGGGGAATAGCGTTCCAGTATTACCCATACTCACCTTCGAGCTTGTCTCACGGGGAATAGCGCTCCAGTATCACCCATACTCACCTGCACGCTTGTCTCATGTGGAATAGCGCCTCAGTATTACCCATACTCACCTGGGAGCTTGTCTCACGGGGAATAGCGCTCCAGTATTACCCATACTCACCTGCGCGCTTGTCTCATGTGGAATAGCGCTCCAGTATTACCCATACTCACCTGCGAGCTTGTCTCACGGGGAATAGCGCTCCAGTATTACCCATACTCACCTGCGCGCTTGTCTCACGGGGAACAGCGCTCCAGTATTACCCATACTCACCTGCGAGCTTATCTCACGGGGAATAGCGCTCCAGTATTACCCATACTCACCTGCGCGCTTGTCTCACGGGGAATAGCGCTCCAATATTACCCATACTCACCTTCGAGCTTGTCTCCCGGGGAATAGCGTTCCAGTATTACCCATACTCACCTGCGCGCTTGTCTCACGGGGAATAGCGCTCTAGTATTACCCATACTCACCTGCGAGCTTGTCTCCCGGGGAATAGCGCTGCCGTATCACGCATACTCTTTGTTTCTTCAAGCTTGGACTTTTTTACTAGGGCAACTTTACGAGAGGTGGGTTATAACGTGTGCTCGCGAAAAAAAACATTTAAATATGCAACCCTGTCATTCAGTCTAGCGAAGAATCCTTGGCACATTTTGCGGGAAAAACATTAGAAAAAGGGAGATAAAAATACTTATATAAATCTAATTTATTAAAAATAAAATAAAATAGAATAAAATAAAATAAAATAAAATAAAATAAAATAATGAAACAACCAATAACATCTAATAACAAACAAAAAGTCGACAGTCGCTGGGCATACTCTTACGTTTTGGCATGGAGAATTCGTCCGAGAAATATCGGGAAATATCGATTCCATTACATATAATCTTGCTAACAATAATTTATTAATCTCATCATCTTAAGATATATTATTAGTATAGATATAATGCTGACATAAGCTCTCTGGAACACTTGACACTATATAAATATTCTTACGAAGATGATTTGTTTTTATTGTGAATGCATGTTGTCTATGTTGGTGCTCATGTTGTTGTTGTTGCTGTTGTTGATTTGATCGTTTATGTTTATATATTATGTTTATACTATACTAATTCACACGTTTTCGTGGAATGCATTTCGTGGAATGCATTTCATATTTAGCTATTCAAATTCTATATACTCAGTTCGCACGGCTGTCAATAAGACAAAGCAAACGTTTAAAAAAATATTTCGCAGAACAGACAGCCAAAAGCATTTTTGTCCCTGCTTGCACGGGTCTTTAGCAAACCCCTAATAAACACTTACTTACTTATTTCCCCGAAATTTCACACGAAAAAAAGGAAGATTTTCTCTTTGGAACTTTCTGCAAGTTCTGTGGCAAGCATCTGAGAATACCGTTTCAAAAAAAAAAAAAAAAAATAAAATAAAACCAAAAAAAAAAAAATGAAAATGCAAAAAAGGCAGTGTTGTAAACAGACTCCCGCCTGCTACAGCCTCGCTTTGGTTCATAAATACCACAGGACAGCTATTATCTGGAAACCGACCAATAGTGGATTTGCGCTAAGAGATCACGTAAGTTAATGTTAGCTGGGGAGGGGGCTGGGTTTTTAAATCCCTACTCTTGCGGAAAATCTAAATTTTTGCCTCCATCAACCCCTTTAAAGCCACTGAGCTTCACCCCCCTCCCCCTTATCCAGTTTAATTAACTTTAAACGAATAAAAGCCTCTTTTAGCATCCTCGAATACCAAGCGGTCTTTGCGGGGGCTCAAAAAGTTCGCTACGGTGTGACCAAAGAAAGGGCGAAAGGTCGAAGCGATTTGCCTCGAATAGGCCTGTTAAGCCATTGAACATTGGCCTTCATCTTTCCGTAGAGTACCCCCCTCCCTCCCTAATTTGACCAGGGAAGTGTAAGGAAGGGAAGTGTACACTTCCCTGATGTGACATACTAATACAGGGCGAAGCAATGGTCACGTGTTAACCTGAGCTTTTCGCCCGTCAACTTCCTTGTAAGTCACCGACCTGAAAGGTGTCAATAAAAGGGGAAAATTAGGCGAATGTATGGTTAACATAAAACAATCAAAGGATAGACGAAATGTTGAGGTACGTAAGAAGTGCCATTGTGAAGCAATCAGAAACAAGAACAATAGTTTCTTTACTTATTTTTAAAAGGTTTCTCACATCAAATTTCTCCAAGGGGCCACAATACACAAAATAATATACCTTAAAGCTCCTACAACATTAGTCAAAATCGTTTTTTTTATTTATTTATCCTTTCTTATCTTGGCAAATCAAATTTCTATTTTATTTATTTTATTTTGTCAGATTTGCCACTAATCGAGAATAAGAGAATTACGAATTTCCACCACAAATGGCGGGGACAGCGATTCCGCTATAGGCGAATAAACACATTGACCCCTGAACCGGCCTGTACCGGCTTTGGGAAGTACCCACAACCCAAAAAATTCATAAATTCAAAATAAACACAACAAGATGAAGATACTCAGGCATCAGTCTAAGGGATAAATGGTCTTGCAGATATGCATCCAACCAAGGTGTTGGCATCTACTCTTAAGCCAAATAATAGCACAGGTTCTTTGACAAATCTCAAATCGAACAAGGAGAGAAAAGCAGAATCACCCCTCTCAATAAAACGCTCAAAATACCACACAAGGGAGAGAAATCAGCAAACACAGCTCAAGACACAAATAGATACCTTTATTCTGATCCTCCAGGTACATTTCCTTGGCCTCAAAACACAATGTTCATTCCTTGAAGGATTGTACAACCACGAAAATATCTTTACGTATTGCAAAGCATTCTGGGAGATCCAGGGGAAAATTCACGAGGGGAGGGCCAGTCAACACTCCTCTCCCCAAAGTCAGATGGTTTTTTATAAGTCTTTTCACCCCGAAGCCAAACGAATCAATTCCAGGCCATACAGACCCAGAATAGCAGTGTAAACAATTTTGGAATCAATTTGGTTTCAGAAAAGACAGCATTTAGGAGAGCTGTGGTGATTCATTAGAAAATTATTTTCTCATCCGGGCAAAGCCAAACAAGAAAAAATCATCATGAATCCACCTTTGCTTGCAAATATCCATAAGCAAAGCACTCAATTATGCCCCAAAAGACTTCATGATGTCCTGAGACACTCTCCTAATATGCTCATAGCTGTATTTTTGATGAAAAATACAAGCAACCATCAACTTGTGCTGGCTTCAGCACATCGACGAGGGATTAAAAGTGGGGACCGCAAAGCACTGTTGGAAAGCTTGGATACCGCTGACTAGGTGCAGCTGTGTTTGACTTTGACGGGCTGTATAAAACTCAGAATAGGGGGGGAGGTATCTGTTTTCAGTCTGTTTTTTGTAAATTCAGCTCCAAAAAAGCCAGGAGTCAATGGGTTAATCAACCACCCCTAGATTTTAATCAAAATAACTAGACCTTTTTAGACTTGTGCTGTGACATACACCAGTGGATTGGATCACATATATGCCATTTCTAGCAAGTGAATATCTTTAACCTAGAAAATATAATTTTTTTTTACTTGGACATGACTGGACTCATTGATAGGGATGATATGCATAGCTTTTTTAGAAAAAAATGCCCAAGAAAACATCAGATTCAGGCCAGGTTTTGTGATAAGATTACTTTGACGGTGAATATACAGGAAAAGTACCAAAAGTGGGTTGACACTGCTGCTTTGAATTTATAAAGGCAAATATTTTTATAGAATTTGGGCTCCCTGTGGTTTCCCTAATGGTTTTAACATAAGAATTATATGTTAGAATATCAGCCATAACTTAAAGGAGGCTTGTTTGTATATCAAGCAGAATTTGCCTACACTGTTGTATGCACCTAAGCTTGCGAAAAATGCATTGTTCTCAGGCAGTGAGGCAAGCATGATTTTTAGGGTGTGTTGGTAAACACATTGACCCCTGAACCGGCCTGTACCGGCTTTGGGAAGTACCCACAACCCCAAAAATTCATAAATTCAAAATAAACACAACAAGATGAAGATACTCAGGCATCAGTCTAAGGGATAAATGGTCTTGCAGATATGCATCCAGCCAAGGTGTTGGCATCTACTCTTAAGCCAAATAATAGCACAGGTTCTTTGACAAATCTCAAATCGAACAAGGAGAGAAAAGCAGAATCACCCCTCTCAATAAAACGCTCAAAATACCACACAAGGGAGAGAAATCAGCAAACACAGCTCAAGACACAAATAGATACCTTTATTCTGATCCTCCAGGTACATTTCCTTGGCCTCAAAACACAATGTTCATTCCTTGAAGGATTGTACAACCACGAAAATATCTTTACGTATTGCAAAGCATTCTGGGAGATCCAGGGGAAAATTCACGAGGGGAGGGCCAGTCAACACTCCTCTCCCCAAAGTCAGATGGTTTTTTATAAGTCTTTTCACCCCGAAGCCAAACGAATCAATTCCAGGCCATACAGACCCAGAATAGCAGTGTAAACAATTTTGGAATCAATTTGGTTTCAGAAAAGACAGCATTTAGGAGAGCTGTGGTGATTCATTAGAAAATTATTTTCTCATCCGGGCAAAGCCAAACAAGAAAAAATCATCATGAATCCACCTTTGCTTGCAAATATCCATAAGCAAAGCACTCAATTATGCCCCAAAAGACTTCATGATGTCCTGAGACACTCTCCTAATATGCTCATAGCTGTATTTTTGATGAAAAATACAAGCAACCATCAACTTGTGCTGGCTTCAGCACATCGACGAGGGATTAAAAGTGGGGACCGCAAAGCACTGTTGGAAAGCTTGGATACCGCTGACTAGGTGCAGCTGTGTTTGACTTTGACGGGCTGTATAAAACTCAGAATAGGGGGGGAGGTATCTGTTTTCAGTCTGTTTTTTGTAAATTCAGCTCCAAAAAAGCCAGGAGTCAATGGGTTAATCAACCACCCCTAGATTTTAATCAAAATAACTAGACCTTTTTAGACTTGTGCTGTGACATACACCAGTGGATTGGATCACATATATGCCATTTCTAGCAAGTGAATATCTTTAACCTAGAAAATATAATTTTTTTTACTTGGACATGACTGGACTCATTGATAGGGATGATATGCATAGCTTTTTTAGAAAAAAATGCCCAAGAAAACATCAGATTCAGGCCAGGTTTTGTGATAAGATTACTTTGACGGTGAATATACAGGAAAAGTACCAAAAGTGGGTTGACACTGCTGCTTTGAATTTATAAAGGCAAATATTTTTATAGAATTTGGGCTCCCTGTGGTTTCCCTAATGGTTTTAACATAAGAATTATATGTTAGAATATCAGCCATAACTTAAAGGAGGCTTGTTTGTATATCAAGCAGAATTTGCCTACACTGTTGTATGCACCTAAGCTTGCGAAAAATGCATTGTTCTCAGGCAGTGAGGCAAGCATGATTTTTAGGGTGTGTTGGTAAACACATTGACCCCTGAACCGGCCTGTACCGGCTTTGGGAAGTACCCACAACCCAAAAAATTCATAAATTCAAAATAAACACAACAAGATGAAGATACTCAGGCATCAGTCTAAGGGATAAATGGTCTTGCAGATATGCATCCAACCAAGGTGTTGGCATCTACTCTTAAGCCAAATAATAGCACAGGTTCTTTGACAAATCTCAAATCGAACAAGGAGAGAAAAGCAGAATCACCCCTCTCAATAAAACGCTCAAAATACCACACAAGGGAGAGAAATCAGCAAACACAGCTCAAGACACAAATAGATACCTTTATTCTGATCCTCCAGGTACATTTCCTTGGCCTCAAAACACAATGTTCATTCCTTGAAGGATTGTACAACCACGAAAATATCTTTACGTATTGCAAAGCATTCTGGGAGATCCAGGGGAAAATTCACGAGGGGAGGGCCAGTCAACACTCCTCTCCCCAAAGTCAGATGGTTTTTTATAAGTCTTTTCACCCCGAAGCCAAACGAATCAATTCCAGGCCATACAGACCCAGAATAGCAGTGTAAACAATTTTGGAATCAATTTGGTTTCAGAAAAGACAGCATTTAGGAGAGCTGTGGTGATTCATTAGAAAATTATTTTCTCATCCGGGCAAAGCCAAAAAAGAAAAAATCATCATGAATCCACCTTTGCTTGCAAATATCCATAAGCAAAGCACTCAATTATGCCCCAAAAGACTTCATGATGTCCTGAGACACTCTCCTAATATGCTCATAGCTGTATTTTTGATGAAAAATACAAGCAACCATCAACTTGTGCTGGCTTCAGCACATCGACGAGGGATTAAAAGTGGGGACCGCAAAGCACTGTTGGAAAGCTTGGATACCGCTGACTAGGTGCAGCTGTGTTTGACTTTGACGGGCTGTATAAAACTCAGAATAGGGGGGGAGGTATCTGTTTTCAGTCTGTTTTTTGTAAATTCAGCTCCAAAAAAGCCAGGAGTCAATGGGTTAATCAACCACCCCTAGATTTTAATCAAAATAACTAGACCTTTTTAGACTTGTGCTGTGACATACACCAGTGGATTGGATCACATATATGCCATTTCTAGCAAGTGAATATCTTTAACCTAGAAAATATAATTTTTTTTACTTGGACATGACTGGACTCATTGATAGGGATGATATGCATAGCTTTTTTAGAAAAAAATGCCCAAGAAAACATCAGATTCAGGCCAGGTTTTGTGATAAGATTACTTTGACGGTGAATATACAGGAAAAGTACCAAAAGTGGGTTGACACTGCTGCTTTGAATTTATAAAGGCAAATATTTTTATAGAATTTGGGCTCCCTGTGGTTTCCCTAATGGTTTTAACATAAGAATTATATGTTAGAATATCAGCCATAACTTAAAGGAGGCTTGTTTGTATATCAAGCAGAATTTGCCTACACTGTTGTATGCACCTAAGCTTGCGAAAAATGCATTGTTCTCAGGCAGTGAGGCAAGCATGATTTTTAGGGTGTGTTGGTAAACACATTGACCCCTGAACCGGCCTGTACCGGCTTTGGGAAGTACCCACAACCCAAAAAATTCATAAATTCAAAATAAACACAACAAGATGAAGATACTCAGGCATCAGTCTAAGGGATAAATGGTCTTGCAGATATGCATCCAACCAAGGTGTTGGCATCTACTCTTAAGCCAAATAATAGCACAGGTTCTTTGACAAATCTCAAATCGAACAAGGAGAGAAAAGCAGAATCACCCCTCTCAATAAAACGCTCAAAATACCACACAAGGGAGAGAAATCAGCAAACACAGCTCAAGACACAAATAGATACCTTTATTCTGATCCTCCAGGTACATTTCCTTGGCCTCAAAACACAATGTTCATTCCTTGAAGGATTGTACAACCACGAAAATATCTTTACGTATTGCAAAGCATTCTGGGAGATCCAGGGGAAAATTCACGAGGGGAGGGCCAGTCAACACTCCTCTCCCCAAAGTCAGATGGTTTTTTATAAGTCTTTTCACCCCGAAGCCAAACGAATCAATTCCAGGCCATACAGACCCAGAATAGCAGTGTAAACAATTTTGGAATCAATTTGGTTTCAGAAAAGACAGCATTTAGGAGAGCTGTGGTGATTCATTAGAAAATTATTTTCTCATCCGGGCAAAGCCAAACAAGAAAAAATCATCATGAATCCACCTTTGCTTGCAAATATCCATAAGCAAAGCACTCAATTATGCCCCAAAAGACTTCATGATGTCCTGAGACACTCTCCTAATATGCTCATAGCTGTATTTTTGATGAAAAATACAAGCAACATCGACGAGGGATTAAAAGTGGGGACCGCAAAGCACTGTTGGAAAGCTTGGATACCGCTGACTAGGTGCAGCTGTGTTTGACTTTGACGGGCTGTATAAAACTCAGAATAGGGGGGGAGGTATCTGTTTTCAGTCTGTTTTTTGTAAATTCAGCTCCAAAAAAGCCAGGAGTCAATGGGTTAATCAACCACCCCTAGATTTTAATCAAAATAACTAGACCTTTTTAGACTTGTGCTGTGACATACACCAGTGGATTGGATCACATATATGCCATTTCTAGCAAGTGAATATCTTTAACCTAGAAAATATAATTTTTTTTACTTGGACATGACTGGACTCATTGATAGGGATGATATGCATAGCTTTTTTAGAAAAAAATGCCCAAGAAAACATCAGATTCAGGCCAGGTTTTGTGATAAGATTACTTTGACGGTGAATATACAGGAAAAGTACCAAAAGTGGGTTGACACTGCTGCTTTGAATTTATAAAGGCAAATATTTTTATAGAATTTGGGCTCCCTGTGGTTTCCCTAATGGTTTTAACATAAGAATTATATGTTAGAATATCAGCCATAACTTAAAGGAGGCTTGTTTGTATATCAAGCAGAATTTGCCTACACTGTTGTATGCACCTAAGCTTGCGAAAAATGCATTGTTCTCAGGCAGTGAGGCAAGCATGATTTTTAGGGTGTGTTGGTAAACACATTGACCCCTGAACCGGCCTGTACCGGCTTTGGGAAGTACCCACAACCCAAAAAATTCATAAATTCAAAATAAACACAACAAGATGAAGATACTCAGGCATCAGTCTAAGGGATAAATGGTCTTGCAGATATGCATCCAACCAAGGTGTTGGCATCTACTCTTAAGCCAAATAATAGCACAGGTTCTTTGACAAATCTCAAATCGAACAAGGAGAGAAAAGCAGAATCACCCCTCTCAATAAAACGCTCAAAATACCACAAGGGAGAGAAATCAGCAAACACAGCTCAAGACACAAATAGATACCTTTATTCTGATCCTCCAGGTACATTTCCTTGGCCTCAAAACACAATGTTCATTCCTTGAAGGATTGTACAACCACGAAAATATCTTTACGTATTGCAAAGCATTCTGGGAGATCCAGGGGAAAATTCACGAGGGGAGGGCCAGTCAACACTCCTCTCCCCAAAGTCAGATGGTTTTTTATAAGTCTTTTCACCCCGAAGCCAAACGAATCAATTCCAGGCCATACAGACCCAGAATAGCAGTGTAAACAATTTTGGAATCAATTTGGTTTCAGAAAAGACAGCATTTAGGAGAGCTGTGGTGATTCATTAGAAAATTATTTTCTCATCCGGGCAAAGCCAAACAAGAAAAAATCATCATGAATCCACCTTTGCTTGCAAATATCCATAAGCAAAGCACTCAATTATGCCCCAAAAGACTTCATGATGTCCTGAGACACTCTCCTAATATGCTCATAGCTGTATTTTTGATGAAAAATACAAGCAACCATCAACTTGTGCTGGCTTCAGCACATCGACGAGGGATTAAAAGTGGGGACCGCAAAGCACTGTTGGAAAGCTTGGATACCGCTGACTAGGTGCAGCTGTGTTTGACTTTGACGGGCTGTATAAAACTCAGAATAGGGGGGGAGGTATCTGTTTTCAGTCTGTTTTTTGTAAATTCAGCTCCAAAAAAGCCAGGAGTCAATGGGTTAATCAACCACCCCTAGATTTTAATCAAAATAACTAGACCTTTTTAGACTTGTGCTGTGACATACACCAGTGGATTGGATCACATATATGCCATTTCTAGCAAGTGAATATCTTTAACCTAGAAAATATAATTTTTTTTACTTGGACATGACTGGACTCATTGATAGGGATGATATGCATAGCTTTTTTAGAAAAAAATGCCCAAGAAAACATCAGATTCAGGCCAGGTTTTGTGATAAGATTACTTTGACGGTGAATATACAGGAAAAGTACCAAAAGTGGGTTGACACTGCTGCTTTGAATTTATAAAGGCAAATATTTTTATAGAATTTGGGCTCCCTGTGGTTTCCCTAATGGTTTTAACATAAGAATTATATGTTAGAATATCAGCCATAACTTAAAGGAGGCTTGTTTGTATATCAAGCAGAATTTGCCTACACTGTTGTATGCACCTAAGCTTGCGAAAAATGCATTGTTCTCAGGCAGTGAGGCAAGCATGATTTTTAGGGTGTGTTGGTAAACACATTGACCCCTGAACCGGCCTGTACCGGCTTTGGGAAGTACCCACAACCCAAAAAATTCATAAATTCAAAATAAACACAACAAGATGAAGATACTCAGGCATCAGTCTAAGGGATAAATGGTCTTGCAGATATGCATCCAACCAAGGTGTTGGCATCTACTCTTAAGCCAAATAATAGCACAGGTTCTTTGACAAATCTCAAATCGAACAAGGAGAGAAAAGCAGAATCACCCCTCTCAATAAAACACTCAAAATACCACACAAGGGAGAGAAATCAGCAAACACAGCTCAAGACACAAATAGATACCTTTATTCTGATCCTCCAGGTACATTTCCTTGGCCTCAAAACACAATGTTCATTCCTTGAAGGATTGTACAACCACGAAAATATCTTTACGTATTGCAAAGCATTCTGGGAGATCCAGGGGAAAATTCACGAGGGGAGGGCCAGTCAACACTCCTCTCCCCAAAGTCAGATGGTTTTTTATAAGTCTTTTCACCCCGAAGCCAAACGAATCAATTCCAGGCCATACAGACCCAGAATAGCAGTGTAAACAATTTTGGAATCAATTTGGTTTCAGAAAAGACAGCATTTAGGAGAGCTGTGGTGATTCATTAGAAAATTATTTTCTCATCCGGGCAAAGCCAAACAAGAAAAAATCATCATGAATCCACCTTTGCTTGCAAATATCCATAAGCAAAGCACTCAATTATGCCCCAAAAGACTTCATGATGTCCTGAGACACTCTCCTAATATGCTCATAGCTGTATTTTTGATGAAAAATACAAGCAACCATCAACTTGTGCTGGCTTCAGCACATCGACGAGGGATTAAAAGTGGGGACCGCAAAGCACTGTTGGAAAGCTTGGATACCGCTGACTAGGTGCAGCTGTGTTTGACTTTGACGGGCTGTATAAAACTCAGAATAGGGGGGGAGGTATCTGTTTTCAGTCTGTTTTTTGTAAATTCAGCTCCAAAAAAGCCAGGAGTCAATGGGTTAATCAACCACCCCTAGATTTTAATCAAAATAACTAGACCTTTTTAGACTTGTGCTGTGACATACACCAGTGGATTGGATCACATATATGCCATTTCTAGCAAGTGAATATCTTTAACCTAGAAAATATAATTTTTTTTACTTGGACATGACTGGACTCATTGATAGGGATGATATGCATAGCTTTTTTAGAAAAAAATGCCCAAGAAAACATCAGATTCAGGCCAGGTTTTGTGATAAGATTACTTTGACGGTGAATATACAGGAAAAGTACCAAAAGTGGGTTGACACTGCTGCTTTGAATTTATAAAGGCAAATATTTTTATAGAATTTGGGCTCCCTGTGGTTTCCCTAATGGTTTTAACATAAGAATTATATGTTAGAATATCAGCCATAACTTAAAGGAGGCTTGTTTGTATATCAAGCAGAATTTGCCTACACTGTTGTATGCACCTAAGCTTGCGAAAAATGCATTGTTCTCAGGCAGTGAGGCAAGCATGATTTTTAGGGTGTGTTGGTAAACACATTGACCCCTGAACCGGCCTGTACCGGCTTTGGGAAGTACCCACAACCCAAAAAATTCATAAATTCAAAATAAACACAACAAGATGAAGATACTCAGGCATCAGTCTAAGGGATAAATGGTCTTGCAGATATGCATCCAACCAAGGTGTTGGCATCTACTCTTAAGCCAAATAATAGCACAGGTTCTTTGACAAATCTCAAATCGAACAAGGAGAGAAAAGCAGAATCACCCCTCTCAATAAAACGCTCAAAATACCACACAAGGGAGAGAAATCAGCAAACACAGCTCAAGACACAAATAGATACCTTTATTCTGATCCTCCAGGTACTTTTCCTTGGCCTCAAAACACAATGTTCATTCCTTGAAGGATTGTACAACCACGAAAATATCTTTACGTATTGCAAAGCATTCTGGGAGATCCAGGGGAAAATTCACGAGGGGAGGGCCAGTCAACACTCCTCTCCCCAAAGTCAGATGGTTTTTTATAAGTCTTTTCACCCCGAAGCCAAACGAATCAATTCCAGGCCATACAGACCCAGAATAGCAGTGTAAACAATTTTGGAATCAATTTGGTTTCAGAAAAGACAGCATTTAGGAGAGCTGTGGTGATTCATTAGAAAATTATTTTCTCATCCGGGCAAAGCCAAACAAGAAAAAATCATCATGAATCCACCTTTGCTTGCAAATATCCATAAGCAAAGCACTCAATTATGCCCCAAAAGACTTCATGATGTCCTGAGACACTCTCCTAATATGCTCATAGCTGTATTTTTGATGAAAAATACAAGCAACATCGACGAGGGATTAAAAGTGGGGACCGCAAAGCACTGTTGGAAAGCTTGGATACCGCTGACTAGGTGCAGCTGTGTTTGACTTTGACGGGCTGTATAAAACTCAGAATAGGGGGGGAGGTATCTGTTTTCAGTCTGTTTTTTGTAAATTCAGCTCCAAAAAAGCCAGGAGTCAATGGGTTAATCAACCACCCCTAGATTTTAATCAAAATAACTAGACCTTTTTAGACTTGTGCTGTGACATACACCAGTGGATTGGATCACATATATGCCATTTCTAGCAAGTGAATATCTTTAACCTAGAAAATATAATTTTT
The DNA here is from genome assembly GCF_932526225.1 of Nematostella vectensis. Taxonomy (NCBI): domain Eukaryota; kingdom Metazoa; phylum Cnidaria; class Anthozoa; order Actiniaria; family Edwardsiidae; genus Nematostella; species Nematostella vectensis. The sequence goes on along the minus strand of NC_064048.1, from coordinate 12,231,755 downwards.
TTTACTTGGACATGACTGGACTCATTGATAGGGATGATATGCATAGCTTTTTTAGAAAAAAATGCCCAAGAAAACATCAGATTCAGGCCAGGTTTTGTGATAAGATTACTTTGACGGTGAATATACAGGAAAAGTACCAAAAGTGGGTTGACACTGCTGCTTTGAATTTATAAAGGCAAATATTTTTATAGAATTTGGGCTCCCTGTGGTTTCCCTAATGGTTTTAACATAAGAATTATATGTTAGAATATCAGCCATAACTTAAAGGAGGCTTGTTTGTATATCAAGCAGAATTTGCCTACACTGTTGTATGCACCTAAGCTTGCGAAAAATGCATTGTTCTCAGGCAGTGAGGCAAGCATGATTTTTAGGGTGTGTTGGTAAACACATTGACCCCTGAACCGGCCTGTACCGGCTTTGGGAAGTACCCACAACCCAAAAAATTCATAAATTCAAAATAAACACAACAAGATGAAGATACTCAGGCATCAGTCTAAGGGATAAATGGTCTTGCAGATATGCATCCAACCAAGGTGTTGGCATCTACTCTTAAGCCAAATAATAGCACAGGTTCTTTGACAAATCTCAAATCGAACAAGGAGAGAAAAGCAGAATCACCCCTCTCAATAAAACGCTCAAAATACCACACAAGGGAGAGAAATCAGCAAACACAGCTCAAGACACAAATAGATACCTTTATTCTGATCCTCCAGGTACATTTCCTTGGCCTCAAAACACAATGTTCATTCCTTGAAGGATTGTACAACCACGAAAATATCTTTACGTATTGCAAAGCATTCTGGGAGATCCAGGGGAAAATTCACGAGGGGAGGGCCAGTCAACACTCCTCTCCCCAAAGTCAGATGGTTTTTTATAAGTCTTTTCACCCCGAAGCCAAACGAATCAATTCCAGGCCATACAGACCCAGAATAGCAGTGTAAACAATTTTGGAATCAATTTGGTTTCAGAAAAGACAGCATTTAGGAGAGCTGTGGTGATTCATTAGAAAATTATTTTCTCATCCGGGCAAAGCCAAACAAGAAAAAATCATCATGAATCCACCTTTGCTTGCAAATATCCATAAGCAAAGCACTCAATTATGCCCCAAAAGACTTCATGATGTCCTGAGACACTCTCCTAATATGCTCATAGCTGTATTTTTGATGAAAAATACAAGCAACCATCAACTTGTGCTGGCTTCAGCACATCGACGAGGGATTAAAAGTGGGGACCGCAAAGCACTGTTGGAAAGCTTGGATACCGCTGACTAGGTGCAGCTGTGTTTGACTTTGACGGGCTGTAGAAAACTCAGAATAGGGGGGGAGGTATCTGTTTTCAGTCTGTTTTTTGTAAATTCAGCTCCAAAAAAGCCAGGAGTCAATGGGTTAAGAAGACATTTTTGTCATGTTGGTTCACACTCTCCGCAATTTCGCAATCTCGCAATCTCGCATTCTAGCCTAAAGAAAGCATATATAATCTTAAGAATAATCTCTGATAAAGGAAATTTGAAAATTTGATTTAAATTTGAATTTTCTACAGCGCACACCCCCCCCCCCCCCTTCCCTCCCTAACCCTACCCCCATACGAATACCTGTGTCTCAGGAGTCGGAGTCGTAGTCCTGGTTACCAAGCAGACTGGCGTTCTTCAGCAAACCGTCGTCAAACTTCACGTGTTCAGCACGTGACCTTGAGCGCCTGCGCGCGCACCAGCAGCAGCACAAGGTCAAGGTCATGAAGATGAGTATCCCAAGAGTCAACGCGAACGCCAATAGAAAACCTACACGACAGAAGACACATTTATCATAATCGCCATCACACTCTCGGAATACGCTGATATGGCCCGCATTATCCCTATTCAAACTCTACGGTCTGTCAGATTGCACTTATGGTAGATGCTATCGAGGGATCTCTCTGTCCAAAGAAAATCAGCGATGGCAGCTTCCTGGAGCTGATGGGAGGCAGGCCGAGACCCACCGAATCAGAGGGGACGCGGGCTCATCAGTCGCACAGGAGCAATGACCGGACAATTTTTGCCTCCGTGGCCTTCATTGGGATACGACTCTAGGAAGTTTTGTACATATTTCCTGAAGGGATCAGGGGTGGCCCTGTGTTAGCGTATGGGGCCTATCACCACAGGTGGCCCAGTGTCAGCGTATGAGGCCTCTCACCACAGGTGGCCCAGTGTCAGCGTATGGGGCCTCTCACCACAGGTGGCCCAGTGTTAGCGTATGGGGCCTATCACCTCTGATAAAACGGGCTCGATTACCGGTCGAGACATGGATAGTATCTTTCTGTTTCTCGGCTCTGACTTTGACTTGTTGAACGTATGTTCAACTAGAAACTTGTGTTCCTTATTCCCAAGATGGAACATTCTCTATACATACGTTATTATAACATACGTTATTATAACGCATAACTAATAAGATTTTAAATGTGAAGCGCCATTGAGCTTCTGGAAAGGGTTAGGCCCAGTGAATAGTTTGAACACTATTTCACACTCCCGCGATCCACTCCCGCACAATACCGAGTCACTCAAAGAATCAATTTCCATTACGTACTTTTATACAGGATGGTCTTCACGCACGTCTTGTCTTTAAGGCCGCACTCAGCATCAATATCTTGAGGTATCATCTTCTCTGTCAAACTACAAAAGGATATCAACTGTATAGAAACAAAGGGCAAACGCACCATGTCGAATTTACTTGTATGAACGCGCATGGATTGGAGCTAAGGTCCCAATGTAAATTGAGCGAATCAGGAGGGGGGGGGGGGTGCACAAGGATTTTGTTTAGACTTGTTCAAAGGCCCTTTGCACGGAAGGAAAATGGGGAAGGAAGTTAAGGCAATAAGATGGTCTGTGTAGGCGTGGTGCAGACAAGCTATAATCAACACAAGGTTGAAAAAGTAACGCGTCTATGAAACATAGTAGTTGCGCTGACGTATCGAGCGTTTTTCTTTTGCCCCGACTGAGGGCTACACTGATTCATAGAAGGCGTTCAACTTACCTTTTCAAGCTTGAGTTGATTTATACCTAAGATAATACCTTGATCACCTCGGAATCTTTTGTTTTCTGAGGGACGATTACTAGCGAAATTCCCTCGAAAATAATTGATGGTTCTAAATTTCCCTCTACATCAGTGCATGAGAGAAATTTAGAACCAAGATGCTTGTCTTCTAATTTCCACAAGGGAAACAAATAGAAGGCAACTTCCACAGGAATTAACCCTAGGCATTCTCAGAGTCTCTGTCATGTATTTTTAATACAAGAAGCGCCTAAAATCACGCACTCTATGCATTTTAATGTCTTTAATTGATTGGATCCAGCGTACTCTATGCAGGATCATTTTCACATCGTTCGTAAAAAAGGAAGGTATTTTCGGTCTAAAAGATTTCCATAACAGTCTTTGCTGGTTCACATCGCCCAACATGTGATCGCGCGTAAGACTCGTGTTGCTAGGAAACTTGAGCGCTAGCCAATCAGAGACATATCTAAAAATAACTGCTTGTTATAAAAATAGCTTTCGCGGACGACATCATTGGAACATACCCTAATACGGGGGATCTGTTCTCTTACATTATAGTCTCTTGGAGGTACAGTATATATATAAACTTACTAAATCGCATTTCCATTTCGTTTTTAATAGCAAAGGAATATATGGATAAATTAATAAAATAGATAGCCATAACTTACGTGATAAATTGACTCGTGATAAATTGGCTTACGTGATAAATTGGATTACGTGATAAATTGGATCAAATAACTGCTTGTTCTAAAAATAGCTTTCGCGGACGACATCATTGGGACATACCCTAATACGGGGGATTTGTTCTCTTACATCATGGTCTCTTGGAGGTAAAGTATATATATATAAACTTACTAAATCGCATTTCCATTTTGTTTTAGTCAATGAATATATGGATAAATTAATAAATAGATAGCCATTACTTACGAGATAAATTGGTTTAGGGGGCAATCCGCTGTACATCCTGGTATGATGAGTTGACTTGCCTTGTTACTTTGTCCATAACGATAATGAATTTGGACCGTGGGCTCAGACCTTGTCAAAAAGGCAAAAGGTTAACTGTTTGTTTGTAGTTTTCATTGCAAATTGCCTATTGCAAACATAGGTGAATATCAGGCAAAATAAACGGAGCCAGTCTTAGCCTCAAAAGGTTGTTTTTTCTTTTTAAATAGATATACACCCGACTCTTTAGATTTATTCAGGGCGGACACTTGTTGACTAAATTTGAACACAATATCATAATGTGGGAATATGACGTGTATATCAAAAGTCTAAATTCAGTTTAGAAACAATTCAGTTTGACCTTTTCCCGTAAAGCGTGTTCTAAACCCCTATCTGAGACAGGGTGGGGGTGGGGGGGGGGGGGGGGTTCTTACCTATTATCCTTGTCCTCATATAGTTCTACCATAAGCGCCGAGGAGTATGCGGGCACCACCCCGCTGTTCAACTTAAGCGCTGCTAATAAAGTCATGACTGTGATGTCATGCTGTTAGGAGAAAAACTCCGAGTGAGTATAAAAACATGATTGATACAGAAGTACAGGATGTCACAAAAAGGAACCTCGATAAAGCGGTCACTTGACCAAGTCCCGAGGTGCGGAGTAGGATTGTGTGGGATATCTCTGCTGTGGAGTGGGATTGTGTTGGATATCTCTGTGTGGAGTGGGATTGTGTGGGATATCTCTGCTGTGGAGTGGAATTGTGTTGGATATCTCTGTGTGGAGTGGGATTGTGTGGGATATCTCTGCTGTGGAGTGGGATTGTGTTGGATATCTCTGTGTGGAGTGGGATTGTGTGAGATATCTCTGCTGTGAGTGGGATTGTGTTGGATATCTCTGTGTGGAGTGGGATTGTGTTGATATCTCTGTGTGGAGTGGAATTGTGTTGGATATCTCTGTGTGGAGGGATAGTGTGGGATATCTAAGCTGTGGAGAGGGATTGTGTGGGATATCTCTGCTGTGGAGTGGGATTGTGTTGGATATCTCTGTGTGGAGTGGGATTGTGTGGGATATCTCTGTGTGGAGTGGGATTGTGTTGGATATCTCTGTGTGGAGTGGGATGGTGTGGGATATCTCTGTGTGGAGTGGGATTGTGTTGGATATATCTGCCATGGAATGTGAATGGGTGGATTAACAAGGCTAAGGATGAATGATGAGTATCATAAACTCACCGCTGAATAAATGTAAACTTTTCTGACTCCATCTTCAGCATTTGCAAACCCTCTCATGTTCTTGACAAACTCCCCTAGTAAGGGACCTGGAAAACAACAAAATCCGGTACCACAGGGAACCCAAAACAAAACACAAAATACCACAGGGAACCCAAAACAACACACAAAATACCACAGGAAACCCGAAACAACACTCAAAATACCACAGAGAATCCGAAACAACACTCAAAATACCACAGGGAACCTGAAGCACTACCAGGGTCAGGTATTTATAATTTTGGATACTTCGGATAGGCATGCTACAACATTGACATAAATTTTCAAGCTGGCGTATTTGAAGAAAGTATTCTAAATCCATATTGTATAAACAAAATGTCTTAAGGCTGAGCTGTCAAAACAACGAAATATCTAGAGAAACCAGCATTCATCAGATCTACGGGCATAAGATTTCTCACGAAATAGATGGATCAATGACAGCCTTTGACATGCTCAATCCCCAAGTGGCCACGCATTTTGACCAAGTTTGTATCTTACTGTTCCCAAGAGGTTATTCTCCTTCGAAGTGAAACTTTAGAGGAAAGTACCCCTGGGATCTGAAAATGCTCAGTTCTACAGTGGTAAAAAAGGGATAAACTGATTGTGGATTTCCAAATATGGTTAAATGTCCTTATAAGGAATTGCCGGCAAACAAGAAAACAACACTTTTTAGGACAGAATTGATTGATATTATTTCCCCCACCCTTTCGAACAGGAAACCAAAAACACCACAGGTAACCCAAAAAACCACAGGTTACCTAAAATACCAAAAGTCACCAAAAGCACCACAGGTATACCAAAAATCAACAGGAAACCCAAAATAACACGAAAGGGAGGGTTGCATTGTGACATGGCAAACCTCCTTTGAATCTAACCATCTCATCTGTCTGAATCTTGAGCCCCACAGGAAACCAAAAACACCACAAGGCAACTCAAAACACCACAATTTACCCAAAACACCACAGGCAACCCAAAACACCACAGGTAACCCAAATATCATGAAGCCAGGGTTGCATTGTGACATGACACACCTCCTTTGAGTGTAGCCATCTCATCCATATGTATCTTGAGCCCCACAGGAAACCAAAAACACCATCAGGCAACCCAAATATACAGGAGACCCAAAATAGCACAAAGTGCAGGGTTGCATTGTGACAAAAGACCATAATGTAAGAGAACGAATCCCCCGTATTAGGGTATGTTCCAATGATGTCAACCGTGGAAGCTATTTATAAAACAAGCAGTTATTTTTAGATACGCCTCTGATTGGTTAGCGCTCACATTTCCTAGCAACATGAGTCTTATGCACGGTCACATCTTCAGCGATGTGAACCGGCAAAGGTTGTTATGGAAATATTTTTAACGAAAATACCTTCCTTTTTTACGAACGCTGTGAAAATGATCCTGCATAGAGTAGGCTGGATCCAATCAACAGTTTAACGGAATTAAAGACATTGAAATGCATAGACAGCGCGATTTTAGGCGTGTGGATCAACTTCCCCAGTAAAACTTTATACAGCTGATTCACAAATTATAAAACAACAATCAATCATAAATTTTTGTTTATAACACACAATTCTCTTCCAAATCCCTTTAAATGAAAAAGATACATCCAGAACTTAATACCATTATATTCACTCCGATATTGCGGTTATTAGGACAGGTATTTCACAAGATTTCAAATCTTTATAGTCAAATGAAGAAAAACTGATAAGATTTTAAGTCTTTATAATGAAGAAAAACTGGCGCTGACATGATTTCTGAACATTTGCCTGAAGAATTGAAGTTCATTCATCTAAAAGTATTGTAAAAAAAAAAATAAAAAATAAAGACCTTCTTGTATTAAAATACACAACATAGACTCTGAGAATGCCTAGGTATTTTATCTCACCGAATTGCAGAGAAAAAAATGTTTAGGAGTCAGCCCGATGCATCTTGAACGAACTCCAAATTCGCTGACTCCAAGACGTCTTCCTGTTTAGTTATTTTTATAACATTTAGATAACTTGACAGATACCAGGACATCACTCTACGAGTAGAATTGTGATCATGAGCCTTGAGGAGCAGCTAAAAGGATAAAAACAGGTAGCGTCGAAGAAAAGAAGTGCGGAGGAAAAAAGTTTGTTGTGAAAATGTACTAGCTTTGCAAGGTGCCCATAACCAAATATGGCGCGACAAACCATAAATAGATGCTATGATTGACAAGCTTGCGCAATCTAAAAATAACACATGGGCCACCGTTTTCTTATATCATGGTCTCTTGATTGTGACATGGCCAAACACCTGAACTAGCCATCTCATCCATCTGTATCTTGAGCACCACAGGAAACCCAAAACACCCATGGTAACCCAAAACACCACAGGTAACCCAAACACCACAGGCAACCCAAAATACCGCATGAAACCCAAAACAAAACAGGAAACCCAAAATAACAGGAAGGGAGGGTTGCACACCTCCTTTGAGTCTTGCCATCTCATCCGTCTGTATCTTGAGCCCCACAGGCAACCCAAAACCCCACAGACAACCCAAAACACCACAGGCAACCCAAAACGCCACAGGAAGCCCAAAATAACAGGAAGGGAGGGTTGCACACCTCCTTTGAGTCTTGCCATGTCATCCGTCTGTATCTTGGGCCCCACAGGCAACCCCCAACACCACAGGCAACCCAAAACACCACAGGAAGCCCAAAATAACAGGAAGGGAGGGTTGCACACCTCCTTTGAGTCTTGCCATGTCATCCGTCTGTATCTTGGGCCCCACAGGCAACCCCCAACACCACAGGCAACCCAAAACACCACAGGAAGCCCAAAATAACAGGAAGGGAGGGTTGCACACCTCCTTTGAGTCTTGCCATGTCATCCGTCTGGATCTTGGGCCCCACAGGCAACCCAAAACACCACAGGAAACCCAAAACACCACAGGAAGCCCAAAATAAAAGGAAGGTCAGGGCTTCACCTCCTTTAAGTCTTGCCATCTCATCTGTCTGTATGCTGAGCATCATCATGAACTGAGAGATGTTTGCAAGCTGACCCATCAAGCTGTCTGTCACCCACTCTGGGAGGGTCAGGTTATGGCATTTCTGTTGGGAAGCGAAATAGATCAATGAGCCAAAATGGTTAGAGGTTAAAACAAATGTTTCACTAGTAATGGTTAGGGTTAGGGATGGGGTTAGAGGCACTGTGAACCACATATGAATGACCTAACAGATCTCTGAACCTTGCCCCTAGCACAAAGGTACGTGGGCTCTGGAAAGGGGATTCTTCATTTAAAGTTAAAGAGCCCTTTTTAGTCGAGTGTTTGTACCATGAGCTCCCCGAGCTCGGGAGACTGGGTGACCACTCCTCACGTCATTGACGGAAAATAAATTATTGTATTGTATCGCATTGTTATTGTTGTATTGTATTGTGTATTGTTTAGCCACACCTTGTTTTCATTTAATATTGGAAGACACATAATGTGGTAACATACATACCAACATTCAAAGTTAAAAAACCCCGGAGATTTTGACTTCAGATGCAATTTGTTACTAAAGAAGTTTTAATTATAATTATTGCCACTAAGGGATCTGCCAACACAACAAAAACACCAACAATGTCAATTATTCTTTATTTTACAAATAGATACATTTTCTAATTTGAAAAATATCAGATGCAATCTCAAAATAAAATATTCAATGATACATTATTATTTTTTTTTATTTAGATGTAAATACATACATGTTTTAGCTATTGAAAATAAACTTTTGTTATCATAATGCGGGAAAGAATATTCACTCACAGATGCCGGGAATCAAATTTCCTAACTTTTAACACGGTCTCAAGCAGAAAAGGTGCATGTTTAAAATATTTTAATCCAAGAAATTAAAAGACCAGAAAAAAATTAAAAAAAAGGTGAAAACTGGATGTCATTTTTTCCAACGGAGATTAACCTAAAAAACCTGTAGTCTCCTGGTGAAAACCAGAGTGTAGGCATGTATGTGGTAAAATCTTGAAATATCTAAAATAAGGTAGAAAATATTTGCTTGCGAATAGACTTTTTATGCTTTCCCACGGGTTATTCAAATTAATGCTATAATATTATAATCAGAACCCTGTGCAGTATAATTCATTGATGGGGACCCTGTGTTATTGTTATATAACAACTGTCCACACGTGACTCCTGTTGGGGATGCATTGCATTGACCCCTATCCATTAGCACTAGGCTAGGGAAACACTCGTGCACGGTGTCATTTGCTGCCAGTCGCCGAAGGATCCGCTAAAGTTTTTCCCCTCCCTACCCTCCCAGGAGTCCTGTTTGGCGTTGTTTGCCCTCACCTTTACTGGGCAATTTTTAGATTTATCAGAGCAAATTATATATTTTGACAAATTTTATTAATAAAGCGGCTTTGGGCTAACAGCCCATAGCCATTATGATTCAAACACTGTCTTGTTTTGTATCCATGCCCAGTAAACAAAGCGCGGGTTAAAGCAGCTCTCGTTCTATGGAAGCTAAGTGGGGAAGGCATAAAAATACTTTATTTATTAAATTAAATCAAAAGTTTTGCATGGGCTTCTCCAAATCAGCTGATGGAAATGGATGCTTTATCACACTTGGTAATTTTCTGGGATAACGAAATGGCGCTTGATAGAGGTTGATTAAATAGGGGAGAAGGGTGGGCTACTTGAACAATCACAGTACTATCTTAGTTTCAATTTAAATATTTATCTATTTAACTCACCTCCTTCCTATCATAATTTTAGATCCTTCTCGAATCAGACCCTTAACATTATCAAGGAGTGTGCTGCAATGCATTATGGATCACTTACCTGGCAAAAGAGCGTGTCATGGAGATTCCAGGCTTCAGTTAAGTCAAGAGATCCGTTTCGCCCAGTATGTGGGCCGAGGGCAGAGAGAAGGTCTTTGTACTCTGCTTCCTTTCGCTTGTATGAAGCACTTTTCATGGCCTTGTCCATCAGTTCAGAGTAGACCAGGCAGTCTACATCAAAATAGAGTAGCTAACAAAAAAAACACCAGAAGTCAGCACCTCTGGGCTAGAGTGAGTGCGCACCCCTCCCACCCCTCCCATGTCATATTTTGTTGTTTATTTAAATGAATACTATAAAAAAGAAGTTAAGGACTACTCAAGTCAAGGCGAGTGTAACTATTATTTTTTTCTTGGCTGAGTAGAAACACAGCTTCTATTATAGAGTACAAGTCCCGACTACCATCAACCAATTGTAATCATCATCATCCTTGTCATCATCATCATAATTGGAATTTCTTCACAAAATTTGTCTTTCTATATCGCATAAAACATAACAAAGCTGTGGCTTTTAACCTTTATGTTATGTTGGTCACCCTGTGTCACTATAACCACCAGACTATGATCAACATCAGTATCACTAGTCAAACCAAACTGCATTCTTTGGTTGACTTACTAGAGGGCTAACAGTTATAGATTATTGAAAAAATCAAGAAAAATGACTAGACAAACCACAGGATATACATAGGATAATTTGACTCTGAAATGAAGTCTAATGTCTTGTTAGTGTTGAATGAAGAATGTATCCCTACTAACTGGATGTATTTGCCTTGGTTTTGCTCCTACAGTGAACTTGTCCCTACGAGCTTGCGACATTTCAAACGACAAGCTGTTTAACTGCCGCCACCACCTAGTAAATATGAAACTCACCCCCCTCGCCCCCAGAAGCGTGTTTTTTTTTCTATACGCCACAATGAAATAGCAAGGTAGGAAAAAGAAGGGCTTTCCATTGTTCTCTCGTCTCCTTGATTTCTTGCCTTGTCAAGTCAGCTTGCAAGCTCGTAGGGACAGAGCTTGCTGTAGAAGCGAAAACAAGGCAAATACATCCAGCTGAAGTAGGGATGTGTGCTTTCTTCAACACTAACAAGACATTTAGACTTCATTTTAGAGTCAAATTATCCTATAGCCTGTGGACAATCAACAAACTAATAATTTCACTAAAACAATTTATAGGCTTTAAGCTCAGAGCCAAAAGACAAAAGAAAGACAAAAGGAATAGTAGGAAAAGTATAAGCTTGTGTATATGTTCATTGCATCACCTACCTTGTCAAGATTCTTGGGAACCACATGGACTGGTATAGGCTGCCAGTCAAGGTTATGCCTCCACTCCTAGACCACAAAAAAATCTCTTTTTCAGAAGCATAATTTTACGATTTGGATTGACCAAATGGTGTATGGATATAGCATCTGAATTTGTTAATGGGTGCAGTACCTATGTTCGTCTATGGGCACATACCTGTGCTTGTTTATGGGTTTAGTAGCCGCCCTTGTCTATGGGCGTGGTACTTGTTGTTGTATATAGGTTGGGTTCAAGTATTCATCTATAAGTGCAGTACATGTGTTTGACTATGGGTGCAGTACCTGTATATGTCTATGGGTGCAGTACCAGTGTTTGACTATGGGTGCAGTACCTGTGTTTGACTATGGGTGCAGTACCTGTGTTTGACTATGGGTGCAGTACCTGTATATGTCTATGGGTGCAGTACCTGTGTTCGTCTATGGGTGCAGTACCTGTGTTTGACTATGAGTGCAGTACATCTGTTTGACTATGGGTGCAGTACCTGTATATGTCTATGGGTGCAGTACCTGTGTTCGTCTATGGGTGCAGTACCTGTGTTTGACTATGAGTGCAGTACATGTGTTTGACTACGGGTGCAGTACCTGTGTTTGTCTATGGGTGCAGTACCTGTGTTTGTCTATGGGTGCAGTACCTGTATATGTCTATGGGTGCAGTACCTGTGTTCGTCTATGGGTGCAGTACCTGTGTTTGACTATGGGTGCAGTACATGTGTTTGACTATGAGTGCAGTACGTGTGTTTGTCTATGGGTGCAGTACCTGTGTTCGTCTATGGGTGCGGTACCTGTGTTTGTCTATGGGTGCAGTACATGTGTTCGTCTATGGGTGCAGTACCTGTGTTTGTCTATGGGTGCAGTACCTGTGTTTGTCTATGGGTGCAGTACATGTGTTCGTCTATGGGTGCAGTACCTGTATATGTCTATGGGTGCAATGTCTATGGGTGCAGTCCCTGTGTTTGACTATGGCTGCAGTACATGTGTTCGTCTATGGGTGCAGTACCTGTGTTTGACTATGGGTGCAGTACCTGTGTTTGACTATGGGTGCAGTACCTGTATATGTCTATGGGTGCAGTACCTGTGTTCGTCTATGGGTGCAGTACATGTGTTTGACTATGGGTGCAGTACCTGTGTTCGTCTATGGGTGCAGTACATGTGTTCGTCTATGGGTGCAGTACCTGTGTTTGACTATGGGTGCAGTACCTGTGTTTGACTATGGGTGCAGTACCTGTGTTCGTCTATGGGTGCAGTACATGTGTTCGTCTATGGGTGCAGTACCTGTGTTCGTCTATGGGTGCAGTACCTGTGTTCGTCTATGGGTGCAGTACCTGTGTTCGTCTATGGGTGCAGTACATGTGTTTGACTATGGGTGCAGTACCTGTGTTCGTCTATGGGTGCAGTACCTGTGTTCGTCTATGAGTGCAGTACATGTGTTTGACTATGGGTGCAGTACCTGTATATGTCTATGGGTGCAGTACCTGTGTTCGTCTATGGGTGCAGTACCTGTGTTTGACTATGAGTGCAGTACATGTGTTTGACTACGGGTGCAGTACCTGTGTTTGTCTATGGGTGCAGTACCTGTGTTTGTCTATGGGTGCAGTACCTGTATATGTCTATGGGTGCAGTACCTGTGTTCGTCTATGGGTGCAGTACCTGTGTTTGTCTATGGGTGCAGTACCTGTATATGTCTATGGGTGCAGTACCTGTGTTCGTCTATGGGTGCAGTACCTGTGTTCGTCTATGGGTGCAGTACATGTGTTTGACTATGAGTGCAGTACGTGTGTTTGTCTATGGGTGCAGTACCTGTGTTCGTCTATGGGTGCGGTACCTGTGTTTGTCTATGGGTGCAGTACATGTGTTCGTCTATGGGTGCAGTACCTGTGTTTGTCTATGGGTGCAGTACCTGTGTTTGTCTATGGGTGCAGTACATGTGTTCGTCTATGGGTGCAGTACCTGTATATGTCTATGGGTGCAATGTCTATGGGTGCAGTCCCTGTGTTTGACTATGGCTGCAGTACATGTGTTCGTCTATGGGTGCAGTACCTGTGTTTGACTATGGGTGCAGTACCTGTGTTTGACTATGGGTGCAGTACCTGTATATGTCTATGGGTGCAGTACCTGTGTTCGTCTATGGGTGCAGTACATGTGTTTGACTATGGGTGCAGTACCTGTGTTCGTCTATGGGTGCAGTACATGTGTTCGTCTATGGGTGCAGTACCTGTGTTTGACTATGGGTGCAGTACCTGTGTTTGACTATGGGTGCAGTACCTGTGTTTGACTATGGGTGCAGTACCTGTGTTCGTCTATGGGTGCAGTACATGTGTTCGTCTATGGGTGCAGTACCTGTGTTCGTCTATGGGTGCAGTACCTGTGTTCGTCTATTGCTGCAGTACCTGTGTTCGTCTATGGGTGCAGTACATGTGTTTGACTATGGGTGCAGTACCTGTGTTCGTCTATGGGTGCAGTACATGTGTTTGACTATGGGTGCAGTACCTGTATATGTCTATGGGTGCAGTACCTGTGTTCGTCTATGGGTGCAGTACCTGTGTTCGTCTATGGGTGCAGTACATGTGTTTGACTATGGGTGCAGTACCTGTATATGTCTATGGTTGCAGTACCTGTGTTCGTCTATGGGTGCAGTACCTGTGTTCGTCTATGGGTGCAGTACATGTGTTTGACTATGGGTGCAGTACCTGTGTTCGTCTATGGGTGCAGTACCTTATATGTCTATGGCTGCAGTACATGTGTTTGACTATGGGTGCAGTACCTTATATGTCTATGGGTGCAGTACATGTGTTTGACTATGGGTGCAGTACCTGTATATGTCTATGGGTGCAGTACCTGTGTTTGACTATGAGTGCAGTACCTGTGTTCGTCTATGGGTGCAGTACATGGGTTTGACTATGAGTGCAGTACCTGTGTTCGTCTATGAGTGCAGTACCTGTGTTCGTCTATGGGTGCAGTACCTGTATATGTCTATGGGTGCAGTACCTGTGTTCGTCTATGGGTGCAGTACATGGGTTTGACTATGAGTGCAGTACCTGTGTTCGTTTATGGGTGCAGTACCTGTGTTCGTCTATGGGTGCAGTACCTTATATGTCTATGGGTGCAGTACATGTGTTCGTCTATGGGTGCAGTACATGGGTTTGACTATGAGTGCAGTACCTGTGTTCGTCTATGGGTGCAGTACATGTGTTCGTCTATGGGTGCAGTACCTGTGTTCATCTATGAGTGCAGTACCTGTGTTCGTCTATGGGTGCAGTACATGTGTTTGACTATGAGTGCAGTACCTGTGTTCGTCTATGAGTGCAGTACCTGTGTTCGTCTATGGGTGCAGTACCTGTGTTCATCTATGAGTGCAGTACCTGTGTTCGTCTATGGGTGCAGTACCTGTGTTCGTCTATGGGTGCAATACCTGTGTTCGTCTATGGGTGCAGTACCTGTATATGCCTATGGGTGCAATGTCTATGGGTGCAGTCCCTGTGTTTGACTATGGGTGCAGTACATGTGTTCGTCTATGGGTGCAGTACATGTGTTTGACTATGGGTGCAGTACCTGTGTTCGTCTATGGGTGCAGTACCTGTGTTCGTCTATGGGTGCAGTACATGTGTTTGACTATGAGTGCAGTACCTGTATATGTCTATGGGTGTAGTAACTGTGTTCGTCTATGGGTGCAGTACCTGTGTTTGAATATGGGAGCAGTACATGTGTTTGTCTATGGGTGCAGTACCTGTATATGTCTATGGGTGCAGTAACTGTGTTCGTCTATGGGTGCAGTACCTGTGTTTGTCTATGGGTGCAGTACCTGTGTTTGATTATGGGTGCAGTACCTGTATATGTCTATGGGTGCAGTACATGTGTTTGACTATGGGTGCAGTACTTGTGTTTGACTATGAGTGTAGTACCTGTGTTCGTCTATGGGTGCAGTACCTGTATATGTCTATGGTTGAAGTACCTGTGTTCGTCTATGGGTGCAGTACCTGTGTTTGACTATGAGTGCAGTACCTGTGTTCGTCTATGGGTGCAGTACATGTGTTCGTCTATGGGTGCAGTACCTGTATATGTCTATCGGTGCAGTACCTGTGTTCGTCTATGGGTGCAGTACCTGTGTTTGACTATGGGTGCAGTACCTGTGTTCGTCTATGGGTGCAGTACCTGTGTTTGACTATGGGTGCATCACCTGTGTTCGTCTATGGTTGCAGTACCTGTGTTCGTCTATGGGTGCAGTACATGTGTTTGACTATGGGTGCAGTACCTGTGTTCGTCTATCGGTGCAGTACCTGTGTTTGACTATGGGTGCAGTACCTGTATATGTCTATGGGTGCAGTACCTGTATATGTCTATGGGTGCAGTACCTGTGTTCGTCTATGGGTGCAGTACCTGTGTTCGTCTATGGGTGCAGTACCTGTATATGTCTATCGGTGCAGTACCTGTGTTTGATTATGGGTGCAGTAAATGTATATGTCTATGGGTGCAGTACCTGTGTTCGTCTATGGGTGCAGTACCTGTGTTCGTCTATGGGTGCAGTACCTGTGTTTGTCTATGGGTGCAGTACCTGTATATGTCTATCGGTGCAGTACCTGTGTTTGTCTATGAGTGCAGTACCTGTGTTTGACTATGAGTGCAGTACCTGTGTTCGTCTATGGGTGCAGTACATGTGTTTGACTATGAGTGCAGTACCTGTGTTCGTCTATGGGTGCAGTACCTGTGTTCGTCTATGGGTGCAGTACCTGTGTTCGTCTATGGGTGCAGTACATGTGTTCGTCTATGGGTGCAGTACCTGTATATGTCTATGGGTGCAATGTCTATGGGTGCAGTCCCTGTGTTTGACTATGGGTGCAGTACATGTGTTCGTCTATGGGTGCAGTACATGTGTTTGACTATGGGTGCAGTACCTGTGTTCGTCGATGGGTGCAGTACCTGTGTTCGTCTATGGGTGCAGTACATACTATGGGTGCAGTACCTGTGTTCGTCTATGGGTGCAGTACCTGTGTTTGAATATGGGTGCAGTACATGTGTTTGACTATGGGTGCAGTACCTGTATATGTCTATGGGTGCAGTAACTGTGTTCGTCTATGGGTGCAGTACCTGTGTTCGTCTATGGGTGCAGTACCTGTGTTTGATTATGGGTGCAGTACCTGTATATGTCTATGGTTGCAGTACCTGTGTTCGTCTATGGGTGCAGTACCTGTGTTCGTCTATGGGTGCAGTACATGTGTTTGACTATGGGTGCAGTACCTGTGTTCGTCTATGGGTGCAGTACCTGTGTTTGACTATGGGTGCATCACCTGTGTTCGTCTATGGTTGCAGTACCTGTTTTCGTCTATGGGTGCAGTACATGTGTTTGACTATGGGTGCAGTACCTGTGTTCGTCTATCGGTGCAGTACCTGTGTTTGACTATGGGTGCAGTACCTGTATATGTCTATGGGTGCAGTACCTGTATATGTCTATGGGTGCAGTACCTGTGTTCGTCTATGGGTGCAGTACCTGTGTTTGACTATGGGTGCAGTACCTTTAAATGTCTATGGGTGCAGTACCTGTGTTTGACTATGGGTGCAGTACCTGTATATGTCTATGGGTGCAGTACCTGTATATGTCTATGGGTGCAGTACCTGTGTTTGACTATGGGTGCAGTACCTGTGTTTGACTATGGGTGCAGTCCCTGTGTTTGACTATGGGTGCAGTACCTGTATATGTCTATGGGTGCAGTACCTGTGTTTGTCTATGGGTGCAGTACCTGTATATGTCTATGGGTGCAGTACAGATGTTCGTCTATGGGTGCAGTACCTGTATATGTCTATGGGTGCAGTACCTGTGTTCGTCTATCGGTGCAGTACCTGTGTTTGACTATGGGTGCAGTACCTGTATATGTCTATGGGTGCAGTACCTGTGTTCGTCTATGGGTCCAGTACCTGTGTTTGACCATGGGTGCAGTACCTGTATATGTCTATGGGTGCAGTACCTGTGTTTGACTATGGGTGCAGTACCTGTGTTTGACTATGGGTGCAGTACATGTGTTCGTCTATGGGTGCAGTACCTGTGTTTGACTATGGGTGCAGTACCTGTGTTTGTCTATGGGTGCAGTACCTGTGTTTGTCTATGGGTGCAGTACCTGTGTTTGACTATGGGTGCAGTACCTGTGTTTGTCTATGGTTGCAGTACCTGTGTTCGTCTATGGGTGCAGTACCTGTGTTCGTCTATGGTTGCAGTACCTGTGTTCGTCTATGGGTGCAGTACCTGTGTTTGACTATGGGTGCAGTACCTGTGTTCGTCTATCGGTGCAGTACCTGTGTTTGACTATGGGTGCAGTACCTGTATATGTCTATGGGTGCAGTACCTGTGTTTGACTATGGGTGCAGTACCTATGTTTGACTATGGGTGCAGTACCTGTATATGTCTATGGGTGCAGTACCTGTGTTTGACTATGGGTGCAGTACCTGTATATGTCTATGGGTGCAGTACCTGTGTTTGACTATGGGTGCAGTACCTGTGTTTGACTATGGGTGCAGTACCTGTGTTTGTCTATGGGTGCAGTACCTGTGTTTGTCTATGGGTGCAGTACCTGTATATGTCTATGGGTGCAGTACCTGTGTTTGACTATTGGTGCAGTACCTGTGTTCGTCTATGGGTGCAGTACCTGTATATGTCTATGGGTGCAGTACATGTGTTCGTCTATGGGTGCAGTACCTGTGTACATCTATGGGTGCAGTACCTGTGTTTGTCTATGGGTGCAGTATTTGTATATGTCTATGGGTGCAGTACCTGTGTTCGTCTATGGGTGCAGTACCTGTGTTCGTCTATGGGTGCAGTACCTGTGTTCGTCTATGGGTGCAGTACCTGTGTTCGTCTATGGGTGCAGTACCTGTGTTCGTCTATGGGTGCAGTACCTGTGTTCGTCTATGGGTGCAGTACCTGTGTTTGACTATGGGTGCAGTACCTGTATGTCTATGGGTGCAGTACCTGTGTTCGTCTATCGGTGCAGTACCTGTGTTTGACTATGGGTGCAGTACCTGTATATGTCTATGGGTGCAGTACCTGTATATGTCTATGGGTGCAGTACCTGTGTTCGTCTATGGGTGCAGTACCTGTGTTTGACTATGGGTGCAGTACCTTTAAATGTCTATGGGTGCAGTACCTGTGTTTGACTATGGGTGCAGTACCTGTATATGTCTATGGGTGCAGTACCTGTATATGTCTATGGGTGCAGTACCTGTGTTTGACTATGGGTGCAGTACCTGTGTTTGACTATGGGTGCAGTCCCTGTGTTTGACTATGGGTGCAGTACCTGTATATGTCTATGGGTGCAGTACCTGTGTTTGTCTATGGGTGCAGTACCTGTATATGTCTATGGGTGCAGTACAGATGTTCGTCTATGGGTGCAGTACCTGTATATGTCTATGGGTGCAGTACCTGTGTTCGTCTATCGGTGCAGTACCTGTGTTTGACTATGGGTGCAGTACCTGTATATGTCTATGGGTGCAGTACCTGTGTTCGTCTATGGGTCCAGTACCTGTGTTTGACCATGGGTGCAGTACCTGTATATGTCTATGGGTGCAGTACCTGTGTTTGACTATGGGTGTAGTACCTGTTTATGTCTATGAGTGCAGTACCTGTGTTTGACTATGGGTGCAGTACCTGTGTTTGACTATGGGTGCAGTACATGTGTTCGTCTATGGGTGCAGTACCTGTGTTTGACTATGGGTGCAGTACCTGTGTTTGTCTATGGGTGCAGTACCTGTGTTTGTCTATGGGTGCAGTACCTGTGTTTGACTATGGGTGCAGTACTTGTGTTTGTCTATGGTTGCAGTACCTGTGTTCGTCTATGGGTGCAGTACCTGTGTTCGTCTATGGTTGCAGTACCTGTGTTCGTCTATGGGTGCAGTACCTGTGTTTGACTATGGGTGCAGTACCTGTGTTCGTCTATCGGTGCAGTACCTGTGTTTGACTATGGGTGCAGTACCTGTATATGTCTATGGGTGCAGTACCTGTGTTTGACTATGGGTGCAGTACCTATGTTTGACTATGGGTGCAGTACCTGTATATGTCTATGGGTGCAGTACCTGTGTTTGACTATGGGTGCAGTACCTGTATATGTCTATGGGTGCAGTACCTGTGTTTGACTATGGGTGCAGTACCTGTGTTTGACTATGGGTGCAGTACCTGTGTTTGTCTATGGGTGCAGTACCTGTGTTTGTCTATGGGTGCAGTACCTGTATATGTCTATGGGTGCAGTACCTGTGTTTGACTATTGGTGCAGTACCTGTGTTCGTCTATGGGTGCAGTACCTGTATATGTCTATGGGTGCAGTACATGTGTTCGTCTATGGGTGCAGTACCTGTGTACATCTATGGGTGCAGTACCTGTGTTTGTCTATGGGTGCAGTATTTGTATATGTCTATGGGTGCAGTACCTGTGTTCGTCTATGGGTGCAGTACCTGTGTTCGTCTATGGGTGCAGTACCTGTGTTCGTCTATGGGTGCAGTACCTGTGTTCGTCTATGGGTGCAGTACCTGTGTTCGTCTATGGGTGCAGTACCTGTGTTCGTCTATGGGTGCAGTACCTGTGTTTGACTATGGGTGCAGTACCTGTATGTCTATGGGTGCAGTACATGTGTTCGTCTATGGGTGCAGTACCTGTGTACATCTATGGGTGCAGTACCTGTGTTTGTCTATGGGTGCAGTATTTGTATATGTCTATGGGTGCAGTACCTGTGTTCATCTATGGGTGCAGTACCTTATATGTCTATAGGTGCAGTACATGTGTTCGTCTATGGGTGCAGTACCTGTGTTCGTCTATGGGTGCAGTACCTGTGTTTGTCTATGGGTGCAGTACCTGTGTTTGACTAGGGCTGCAGTACTTGTGTTCGTCTATGGGTGCAGTACCTGTGTTCGTCTAAGGGTGCAGTACCTGTGTTCGTCTATGGGTGCAGTACCTGTGTTCGTCTATGGGTGCAGTACCTTATATGTCTATGGGTGCAGTACATGTGTTCGTCTATGGGTGCAGTACCTGTATATGTCTATGGGTGCAGTACCTGTATATGTCTATGGGTGCAGTACCTGTGTTCGTCTATGGGTGCAGTACCTGTGATCGTCTATGGGTGCAGTACATGTGTTCGTGTATGGGTGCAGTACCTGTGTTTGTCTTTTGGTGCAGTACCTGTGTTCGTCTATGGGTGCAGTACCTGTGTTCGTCTATGGGTGCAGTACCTGTGTTTGACTATGGGTGCAGTACATGTGTTCGTCTATGGGTGCAGTACCTGTGTTCGTCTATGGGTAAAGTACCTGTGTTCGTCTATGGGTGCAGTACCTGTGTTCGTCTATGGGTGCAGTACCTATGTTCGTCTAAGGGTGCAGTACCTGTGTTCGTCTATGGGTGCAGTACCTGTGTTCGTCTATGGGTGCAGTACCTTATATGTCTATGGGTGCAGTACATGTGTTCGTCTATGGGTGCAGTACCTGTATATGTCTATGGGTGCAGTACCTGTATATGTCTATGGGTGCAGTACCTGTGTTCGTCTATGGGTGCAGTACCTGTATATGTCTATGGGTGCAGTACCTGTGTACATCTATGGGTGCAGTACCTGTGTTTGTCTATGGGTGCAGTATTTGTATATGTCTATGGGTGCAGTACCTGTGTTCGTCTATGGGTGCAGTACCTGTGTTCGTCTATGGGTGCAGTACCTGTGTTCGTCTATGGGTGCAGTACCTGTGTTCGTCTATGGGTGCAGTACCTGTGTTCGTCTATGGGTGCAGTACCTGTGTTTGACTATGGGTGCAGTACATGTGTTCGTCTATGGGTGCAGTACATGTGTTTGACTATGGGTGCAGTACCTGTGTTCGTCTATGGGTGCAGTACCTGTGTTCGTCTATGGGTGCAGTACATGTGTTCGTCGATGGGTGCAGTACCTGTGTTCGTCTATGGGTGCAGTACATGTGTATGACTATGGGTGCAGTACATGTGTTTGACTATGGGTGCAGTACCTGTGTTCGTCTATGGGTGCAGTACCTGTGTTTGAATATGGGTGCAGTACCTGTGTTTGATTATGGGTGCAGTACCTGTATATGTCTATGGGTGCAGTACCTGTGTTCGTCTATGGGTGCAGTACCTGTGTTCGTCTATGGGTGCAGTACCTGTGTTTGATTATGGGTGCAGTACCTGTATATGTCTATGGTTGCAGTACCTGTGTTCGTCTATGGGTGCAGTACCTGTGTTTGAATATGGGTGCAGTACATGTGTTTGACTATGGGTGCAGTACCTGTATATGTCTATGGGTGCAGTAACTGTGTTCGTCTATGGGTGCAGTACCTGTGTTCGTCTATGGGTGCAGTACCTGTGTTTGATTATGGGTGCAGTACCTGTATATGTCTATGGTTGCAGTACCTGTGTTCGTCTATGGGTGCAGTACCTGTGTTCGTCTATGGGTGCAGTACATGTGTTTGACTATGGGTGCAGTACCTGTGTTCGTCTATGGGTGCAGTACCTGTGTTTGACTATGGGTGCATCACCTGTGTTCGTCTATGGTTGCAGTACCTGTGTTCGTCTATGGGTGCAGTACATGTGTTTGACTATGGGTGCAGTACCTGTGTTCGTCTATCGGTGCAGTACCTGTGTTTGACTATGGGTGCAGTACCTGTATATGTCTATGGGTGCAGTACCTGTATATGTCTATGGGTGCAGTACCTGTGTTCGTCTATGGGTGCAGTACCTGTGTTTGACTATGGGTGCAGTACCTTTAAATGTCAATGGGTGCAGTACCTGTGTTTGACTATGGGTGCAGTACCTGTATATGTCTATGGGTGCAGTACCTGTATATGTCTATGGGTGCAGTACCTGTGTTTGACTATGGGTGCAGTACCTGTGTTTGACTATGGGTGCAGTCCCTGTGTTTGACTATGGGTGCAGTACCTGTATATGTCTATGGGTGCAGTACCTGTGTTTGTCTATGGGTGCAGTACCTGTATATGTCTATGGGTGCAGTACAGATGTTCGTCTATGGGTGCAGTACCTGTATATGTCTATGGGTGCAGTACCTGTGTTCGTCTATCGGTGCAGTACCTGTGTTTGACTATGGGTGCAGTACCTGTATATGTCTATGGGTGCAGTACCTGTGTTCGTCTATGGGTCCAGTACCTGTGTTTGACCATGGGTGCAGTACCTGTATATGTCTATGGGTGCAGTACCTGTGTTTGACTATGGGTGCAGTACCTGTTTATGTCTATGGGTGCAGAACATGTGTTCGTCTATGGGTGCAGTACCTGTGTACATCTATGGGTGCAGTACCTGTGTTTGTCTATGGGTGCAGTATTTGTATATGTCTATGGGTGCAGTACCTGTGTTCGTCTATGGGTGCAGTACCTGTGTTCGTCTATGGGTGCAGTACCTGTGTTCGTCTATGGGTGCAGTACCTGTGTTCGTCTATGGGTGCAGTACCTGTGTTCGTCTATGGGTGCAGTACCTGTGTTTGACTATGGGTGCAGTACCTGTATGTCTATGGGTGCAGTACATGTGTTCGTCTATGGGTGCAGTACCTGTGTACATCTATGGGTGCAGTACCTGTGTTTGTCTATGGGTGCAGTATTTGTATATGTCTATGGGTGCAGTACCTGTGTTCATCTATGGGTGCAGTACCTTATATGTCTATAGGTGCAGTACATGTGTTCGTCTATGGGTGCAGTACCTGTGTTCGTCTATGGGTGCAGTACCTGTGTTTGTCTATGGGTGCAGTACCTGTGTTTGACTAGGGCTGCAGTACTTGTGTTCGTCTATGGGTGCAGTACCTGTGTTCGTCTAAGGGTGCAGTACCTGTGTTCGTCTATGGGTGCAGTACCTGTGTTTGTCTATGGGTGCAGTACCTTATATGTCTATGGGTGCAGTACATGTGTTCGTCTATGGGTGCAGTACCTGTATATGTCTATGGGTGCAGTACCTGTATATGTCTATGGGTGCAGTACCTGTGTTCGTCTATGGGTGCAGTACCTGTGATCGTCTATGGGTGCAGTACATGTGTTCGTGTATGGGTGCAGTACCTGTGTTTGTCTTTGGGTGCAGTACCTGTGTTCGTCTATGGGTGCAGTACCTGTGTTCGTCTATGGGTGCAGTACCTGTGTTTGACTATGGGTGCAGTACATGTGTTCGTCTATGGGTGCAGTACCTGTGTTCGTCTATGGGTGCAGTACCTGTGTTCGTCTATGGGTGCAGTACCTGTGTTCGTCTATGGGTGCAGTACCTATGTTCGTCTAAGGGTGCAGTACCTGTGTTCGTCTATGGGTGCAGTACCTGTGTTCGTCTATGGGTGCAGTACCTTATATGTCTATGGGTGCAGTACATGTGTTCGTCTATGGGTGCAGTACCTGTATATGTCTATGGGTGCAGTACCTGTATATGTCTATGGGTGCAGTACCTGTGTTCGTCTATGGGTGCAGTACCTGTATATGTCTATGGGTGCAGTACATGTGTTCGTCTATGGGTGCAGTACCTGTGTACATCTATGGGTGCAGTACCTGTGTTTGTCTATGGGTGCAGTATTTGTATATGTCTATGGGTGCAGTACCTGTGTTCGTCTATGGGTGCAGTACCTGTGTTCGTCTATGGGTGCAGTACCTGTGTTCGTCTATGGGTGCAGTACCTGTGTTCGTCTATGGGTGCAGTACCTGTGTTCGTCTATGGGTGCAGTACCTGTGTTTGACTATGGGTGCAGTACCTGTATGTCTATGGGTGCAGTACATGTGTTCGTCTATGGGTGCAGTACCTGTGTACATCTATGGGTGCAGTACCTGTGTTTGTCTATGGGTGCAGTATTTGTATATGTCTATGGGTGCAGTACCTGTGTTCATCTATGGGTGCAGTACCTTATATGTCTATGGGTGCAGTACATGTGTTCGTCTATGGGTGCAGTACCTGTGTTCGTCTATGGGTGCAGTACCTCTGTTCGTCTATGGGTGCAGTACCTTATATGTCTATGGGTGCAGTACATGTGTTCGTCTATGGGTGCAGTACCTGTATATGTCTATGGGTGCAGTACCTGTATATGTCTATGGGTGCAGTACCTGTGTTCGTCTATGGGTGCAGTACCTGTGATCGTCTATGGGTGCAGTACATGTGTTCGTGTATGGGTGCAGTACCTGTGTTTGTCTATGGGTGCAGTACCTGTGTTTGACTAGGGCTGCAGTACTTGTGTTCGTCTATGGGTGCAGTACCTGTGTTCGTCTAAGGGTGCAGTACCTGTGTTCGTCTATGGGTGCAGTACCTGTGTTCGTCTATGGGTGCAGTACCTTATATGTCTATGGGTGCAGTACATGTGTTCGTCTATGGGTGCAGTACCTGTATATGTCTATGGGTGCAGTACCTGTATATGTCTATGGGTGCAGTACCTGTGTTCGTCTATGGGTGCAGTACCTGTGATCGTCTATGGGTGCAGTACATGTGTTCGTGTATGGGTGCAGTACCTGTGTTTGTCTTTGGGTGCAGTACCTGTGTTCGTCTATGGGTGCAGTACCTGTGTTCGTCTATGGGTGCAGTACCTGTGTTTGACTATGGGTGCAGTACATGTGTTCGTCTATGGGTGCAGTACCTGTGTTCGTCTATGGGTGCAGTACCTGTGTTCGTCTATGGGTGCAGTACCTGTGTTCGTCTATGGGTGCAGTACCTATGTTCGTCTAAGGGTGCAGTACCTGTGTTCGTCTATGGGTGCAGTACCTGTGTTCGTCTATGGGTGCAGTACCTTATATGTCTATGGGTGCAGTACATGTGTTCGTCTATGGGTGCAGTACCTGTATATGTCTATGGGTGCAGTACCTGTATATGTCTATGGGTGCAGTACCTGTGTTCGTCTATGGGTGCAGTACCTGTGATCGTCTATGGGTGCAGTACATGTGTTCGTGTATGGGTGCAGTACCTGTGTTTGTCTTTGGGTGCAGTACCTGTGTTCGTCTATGGGTGCAGTACCTGTGTTCGTCTATGGGTGCAGTACCTGTGTTTGACTATGGGTGCAGTACATGTGTTCGTCTATGGGTGCAGTACCTGTGTTCGTCTATGGGTGCAGTACCTGTGTTCGTCTATGGGTGCAGTACCTGTGTTCGTCTATGGGTGCAGTACCTGTGTTCGTCTATGGGTGCAGTACCTGTGTTTGACTATGGGTGCAGTACCTGTATATGTCTATGGGTGCAGTACCTGTGTTTGACTATGGGTGCAGTACCTGTGTTCGTCTATGGGTGCAGTACCTGTGTTTGTCTATGGGTGCAGTACAAGTGTTTGACTATGGGTGCAGTACCTGTATATGTCTATGGTTGCAGTACCTGTGTTCGTCTATGGGTGCAGTACCTGTGTTCGTCTATGGGTGCAGTACATGTGTTTGACTATGGGTGCAGTACCTGTGTTCGTCTATGGGTGCAGTACCTGTGTTTGACTATGGGTGCATCACCTGTGTTCGTCTATGGTTGCAGTACCTGTGTTCGTCTATGGGTGCAGTACATGTGTTTGACTATGGGTGCAGTACCTGTGTTCGTCTATCGGTGCAGTACCTGTGTTTGACTATAGGTACAGTACCTGTATATGTCTATGGGTGCAGTACCTGTATATGTCTATGGGTGCAGTACCTGTGTTCGTCTATGGGTGCAGTACCTGTGTTTGACTATGGGTGCAGTACCTGTATATGTCTATGGGTGCAGTACCTGTATATGTCTATGGGTGCAGTACCTGTGTTTGACTATGGGTGCAGTACCTGTGTTTGACTATGGGTGCAGTCCCTGTGTTTGACTATGGGTGCAGTACCTGTATATGTCTATGGGTGCAGTACCTGTGTTTGTCTATGGGTGCAGTACCTGTATATGTCTATGGGTGCAGTACAGATGTTCGTCTATGGGTGCAGTACCTGTATATGTCTATGGGTGCAGTACCTGTGTTCGTCTATCGGTGCAGTACCTGTGTTTGACTATGGGTGCAGTACCTGTATATGTCTATGGGTGCAGTACCTGTGTTCGTCTATGGGTGCAGTACCTTATATGTCTATGGGTGCAGTACATGTGTTTGTCTATGGGTGCAGTACCTGTGTTCGTCTATGGGTGCAGTACCTGTGTTCGTCTATGGGTGCAGTACCTTATATGTCTATGGGTGCAGTACATGTGTTCGTCTATGGGTGCAGTAATTGTATATGTCTATGGGTGCAGTACCTGTGTTTGACTATGGGTGCAGTATTTGTATATGTCTATGGGTGCAGTACCTGTGTTCGTCTATGGGTGCAGTACCTGTGTTTGACTATGGGTGCAGTATTTGTATATGTCTATGGGTGCAGTACCTGTGTTCGTCTATGGGTGCAGTACCTTATATGTCTATGGGTGCAGTACATGTGTTCGTCTATGGGTGCAGTACCTGTGTTCGTCTATGGGTGCAGTACCTGTGTTCGTCTATGGGTGCAGTACCTTATATGTCTATGGGTGCAGTACATGTGTTCGTCTATGGGTGCAGTACCTGTATATGTCTATGAGTGCAGTACCTGTATATGTCTATGGGTGCAGTACCTGTGTTCGTCTATGGGTGCAGTACCTGTGATCGTCTATGGGTGCAGTACATGTGTTCGTGTATGGGTGCAGTACCTGTGTTTGTCTATGGGTGCAGTACCTGTGTTTGACTAGGGCTGCAGTACTTGTGTTCGTCTATGGGTGCAGTACCTGTGTTCGTCTAAGGGTGCAGTACCTGTGTTCGTCTATGGGTGCAGTACCTGTGTTCCTCTATGGGTGCAGTACCTTATATGTCTATGGGTGCAGTACATGTGTTCGTCTATGGGTGCAGTACCTGTATATGTCTATGGGTGCAGTACCTGTATATGTCTATGGGTGCAGTACCTGTGTTCGTCTATGGGTGCAGTACCTGTGATCGTCTATGGGTGCAATACATGTGTTCGTGTATGGGTGCAGTACCTGTGTTTGTCTATGGGTGCAGTACCTGTGTTCGTCTATGGGTGCAGTACCTGTGTTCGTCTATGGGTGCAGTACCTGTGTTTGACTATGGGTGCAGTACATGTGTTCGTCTATGGGTGCAGTACCTGTGTTTGACTATGGGTGCAGTACATGTGTTCGTCTATGGGTGCAGTACCTGTGTTCGTCTATGGGTGCAGTACCTGTGTTCGTCTATGGGTGCAGTACCTGTGTTCGTCTATGGGTGCAGTACCTGTGTTCGTCTATGGGTGCAGTACATGTGTTCGTCTATGGGTGCAGTACATGTGTTCGTCTATGGGTGCAGTACCTGTATATGTCTATGAGTGCAGTACCTGTGATCGTCTATGGGTGCAGTACCTGTGTTCGTCTATGGGTGCAGTACCTGTGTTTGACTATGGGTGCAGTACCTGTATATGTCTATGGGTGCAGTACCTGTGTTTGACTATGGGTGCAGTACCTGTGTTCGTCTATGGGTGCAGTACCTGTGTTCGTCTATGGGTGCAGTACCTGTGTTCGTCTATGGGTGCAGTACCTGTGTTCGTCTATGGGTGCAGTACCTGTGATCGTCTATGGGTGCAGTACCTGTGTTCGTCTATGGGTGCAGTACCTGTGTTCGTCTATGGGTGCAGTACCTTATATGTCTATGGGTGCAGTACATGTGTTCGTCTATGGGTGCAGTACCTGTATATGTCTATGGGTGCAGTACCTGTATATGTCTATGGGTGCAGTACCTGTGTTCGTCTATGGGTGCAGTACCTGTGATCGTCTATGGGTGCAGTACATGTGTTCGTGTATGGGTGCAGTACCTGTGTTTGTCTTTGGGTGCAGTACCTGTGTTCGTCTATGGGTGCAGTACCTGTGTTCGTCTATGGGTGCAGTACCTGTGTTTGACTATGGGTGCAGTACATGTGTTCGTCTATGGGTGCAGTACCTGTGTTCGTCTATGGGTGCAGTACCTGTGTTCGTCTATGGGTGCAGTACCTGTGTTCGTCTATGGGTGCAGTACCTGTGTTCGTCTATGGGTGCAGTACCTGTGTTTGACTATGGGTGCAGTACCTGTATATGTCTATGGGTGCAGTACCTGTGTTTGACTATGGGTGCAGTACCTGTGTTCGTCTATGGGTACAGTACCTGTGATTGTCTATGGGTGCAGTACCTGTATATGTCTATGGGTGCAGTACCTGTATATGTCTATGGGTGCAGTACCTGTGTTCGTCTATGGGTGCAGTACCTGTGTTCGTCTATGGGTGCAGTACCTGTATATGTCTATGGGTGCAGTACCTGTGTTTGACTATGGGTGCAGTACCTGTGTTTGTCTATGGGTGCAGTACATGTGTTTGACTATGGGTGCAGTACCTGTATATGTCTATGGTTGCAGTACCTGTGTTCGTCTATGGGTGCAGTACCTGTGTTCGTCTATGGGTGCAGTACATGTGTTTGACTATGGGTGCAGTACCTGTGTTCGTCTATGGGTGCAGTACCTGTGTTTGACTATGGGTGCATCACCTGTGTTCGTCTATGGTTGCAGTACCTGTGTTCGTCTATGGGTGCAGTACATGTGTTTGACTATGGGTGCAGTACCTGTGTTCGTCTATCGGTGCAGTACCTGTGTTTGACTATGGGTGCAGTACCTGTATATGTCTATGGGTGCAGTACCTGTATATGTCTATGGGTGCAGTACCTGTGTTCGTCTATGGGTGCAGTACCTGTGTTTGACTATGGGTGCAGTACCTTTAAATGTATATGGGTGCAGTACCTGTGTTTGACTATGGGTGCAGTACCTGTATATGTCTATGGGTGCAGTACCTGTATATGTCTATGGGTGCAGTACCTGTGTTTGACTATGGGTGCAGTACCTGTGTTTGACTATGGGTGCAGTCCCTGTGTTTGACTATGGGTGCAGTACCTGTATATGTCTATGGGTGCAGTACCTGTGTTTGTCTATGGGTGCAGTACCTGTATATGTCTATGGGTGCAGTACAGATGTTCGT
Organism: Nematostella vectensis; assembly: GCF_932526225.1. Taxonomy (NCBI): domain Eukaryota; kingdom Metazoa; phylum Cnidaria; class Anthozoa; order Actiniaria; family Edwardsiidae; genus Nematostella; species Nematostella vectensis. Next base: position 12,202,507 of record NC_064048.1, on the reverse strand, counting down.
CTATGGGTGCAGTACCTGTATATGTCTATGGGTGCAGTACCTGTGTTCGTCTATCGGTGCAGTACCTGTGTTTGACTATGGGTGCAGTACCTGTATATGTCTATGGGTGCAGTACCTGTGTTCGTCTATGGGTGCAGTACCTTATATGTCTATGGGTGCAGTACATGTGTTTGTCTATGGGTGCAGTACCTGTGTTCGTCTATGGGTGCAGTACCTGTGTTCGTCTATGGGTGCAGTACCTTATATGTCTATGGGTGCAGTACATGTGTTCGTCTATGGGTGCAGTACCTGTATATGTCTATGGGTGCAGTACCTGTGTTTGACTATGGGTGCAGTATTTGTATATGTCTATGGGTGCAGTACCTGTGTTCGTCTATGGGTGCAGTACCTGTGTTTGACTATGGGTGCAGTATTTGTATATGTCTATGGGTGCAGTACCTGTGTTCGTCTATGGGTGCAGTACCTTATATGTCTATGGGTGCAGTACCTGTGATCGTCTATGGGTGCAGTACATGTGTTCGTGTATGGGTGCAGTACCTGTGTTTGTCTATGGGTGCAGTACCTGTGTTTGACTAGGGCTGCAGTACTTGTGTTCGTCTATGGGTGCAGTACCTGTGTTCGTCTAAGGGTGCAGTACCTGTGTTCGTCTATGGGTGCAGTACCTGTGTTCCTCTATGGGTGCAGTACCTTATATGTCTATGGGTGCAGTACATGTGTTCGTCTATGGGTGCAGTACCTGTATATGTCTATGGGTGCAGTACCTGTATATGTCTATGGGTGCAGTACCTGTGTTCGTCTATGGGTGCAGTACCTGTGATTGTCTATGGGTGCAATACATGTGTTCGTGTATGGGTGCAGTACCTGTGTTTGTCTATGGGTGCAGTACCTGTGTTCGTCTATGGGTGCAGTACCTGTGTTCGTCTATGGGTGCAGTACCTGTGTTTGACTATGGGTGCAGTACATGTGTTCGTCTATGGGTGCAGTACCTGTGTTTGACTATGGGTGCAGTACATGTGTTCGTCTATGGGTGCAGTACCTGTGTTCGTCTATGGGTGCAGTACCTGTGTTCGTCTATGGGTGCAGTACCTGTGTTCGTCTATGGGTGCAGTACCTGTGTTCGTCTATGGGTGCAGTACATGTGTTCGTCTATGGGTGCAGTACATGTGTTCGTCTATGGGTGCAGTACCTGTATATGTCTATGAGTGCAGTACCTGTGATCGTCTATGGGTGCAGTACCTGTGTTCGTCTATGGGTGCAGTACCTGTGTTTGACTATGGGTGCAGTACCTGTATATGTCTATGGGTGCAGTACCTGTGTTTGACTATGGGTGCAGTACCTGTGTTCGTCTATGGGTGCAGTACCTGTGTTCGTCTATGGGTGCAGTACCTGTGTTCGTCTATGGGTGCAGTACCTGTGTTCGTCTATGGGTGCAGTACCTGTGTTCGTCTATGGGTGCAGTACATGTGTTCGTCTATGGGTGCAGTACATGTGTTCGTCTATGGGTGCAGTACCTGTATATGTCTATGAGTGCAGTACCTGTGATCGTCTATGGGTGCAGTACCTGTGTTCGTCTATGGGTGCAGTACCTGTGTTTGACTATGGGTGCAGTACCTGTATATGTATATGGGTGCAGTACCTGTGTTTGACTATGGGTGCAGTACCTGTGTTTGTCTATGGGTGCAGTACCTGTGTTCGTCTATGGGTGCAGTACCTGTGTTCGTCTATGGGTGCAGTACCTGTGTTCGTCTATGGGTGCAGTACCTGTGTTCGTCTATGGGTGCAGTACCTGTATATGTCTATGGGTGCAGTACCTGTGTTTGTCTATGGGTGCAGTGCCTGTGTTTGTCTATGGGTGCAGTACCTGTGTTTGTCTATGGGTGCAGTACCTGTGTTCGTCTATGGGTGCAGTACCTGTGTTCGTCTATGGGTGCAGTACATGTGTTCGTCTATGGGTGCAGTACATGTGTTTGACTATGGGTGCAGTACCTGTGTTCGTCTATGCGTGCAGTACCTGTGTTTGTCTATGGGTGCAGTACCTGTATATGTCTATGGGTGCAGTACCTGTGTTCGTCTATGGATGCAGTACATGTGATCGTCTATGGGTGCAGTACATGTGTTTGACTATGGGTGCAGTACCTGTGTTCGTCTATGGGTGCAGTACCTGTGTTTGTCTATGGGTGCAGTACCTGTATATGTCTATGGGTGCAGTACCTGTGTTCGACTATGGGTGCAGTACATGTGTTTGACTATGGGTGGAGTACCTGTGTTTGTCTATGGGTGCAGTCCCTGTGTTTGTCTATGGGTGCAGTACATGTGTTTGACTATGGGTGCAGTACCTGTGTTCGTCTATGGGTGCAGTACCTGTGTTCGTCTATGGGTGCAGTACATGTGTTCGTCTATGGGTGCAGTACATGTGTTTGACTATGGGTGCAGTACCTGTGTTCGTCTATGGGTGCAGTACCTGTGTTTGTCTATGGGTGCAGTACCTGTATATGTCTATGGGTGCAGTACCTGTGTTCGACTATGGGTGCAGTACATGTGTTTGACTATGGGTGGAGTACCTGTGTTTGTCTATGGGTGCAGTCCCTGTGTTTGTCTATGGGTGCAGTACATGTGTTTGACTATGGGTGCAGTACCTGTGATCGTCTATGGGTGCAGTACCTGTGATCGTCTATGGGTGCAGTACATGTGTTCGTCTATGGGTGCAGTACCTGTATATGTCTATGGGTGCAGTACATTATATGTCTATGGGTGCAGTACATGTGTTCGTCTATTGGTGCAGTACCTGTATATGTCTATGGGTGCAGTACCTGTGTTTGACTATGGGTGGAGTACCTGTATATGTCTATGGGTGCAGTACCTGTGTTCGCCTATGGGTGCAGCACATGTGTTCGTCTATGGTGCAGTACCTGTGTTCGTCTATGGGTGCAGTACATGTGTTCGTGTATGGGTGCAGTACCTGTGTTTGTCTATGGGTGCAGTACCTGTGTTCGTCTATAGGTGCAGTACCTGTGTTCGTCTATGGGTGCAGTACCTGTGTTTGACTATGGGTGCAATACCTGTGTTCGTCTATCGGTGCAGTACCTGTGTTCTTCTATGGGTGCAGTACCTGTGTTCGTCTATGGGTGCAGTACCTGTGTTTGTCTATGGGTGCAGTACATGTATTCGTCTATGGGTGCAGTACCTGTGTTCGTCTATGGGTGCAGTACCTGTGTTTGACTATGGGTGCAATACCTGTGTTCGTCTATCGGTGCAGTACCTGTGTTCTTCTATGGGTGCAGTACCTGTGTTCGTCTATGGGTGCAGTACCTGTGTTCGTCTATGGGTGCAGTACCTGTGTTCGTCTATGGGTGCAGTACCTGTGTTCGTCTATGGGTGCAGTACCTGTGTTCGTCTATGGGTGCAGTACCTGTGTTCGTCTATGAGTGCAGTACATGTGTTCGTCTATGGGTGCAGTACCTGTGTTCGTCTATCGGTGCAGTACCTGTGTTCGTCTATGGGTGCAGTACATGTGTTCGTCTATGGGTGCAGTACCTGTGTTCGTCTATGGGTGCAGTACCTGTGTTCGTCTATGGGTGCAGTACCTGTGTTTGTCTATGGGTGCAGTACCTGTGTTTGACTATGGGTGCAGTACCTGTGTTCGTCTATGGGTGCAGTACCTGTGTTCGTCTATCGGTGCAGTACCTGTGGTCCTTTGGGTGGGTACAGTCCATTCAGTTGAGCCTGGGCACTCATTATTGTCCGATCCTTATCTGTACTTCTGCAATACACCTACACGAAACAAAGGATTATTAGGTTTTCCCGATTTTCAATTACAACACAGTAAACAATGCAATATGGGTTGAAAACAACCTGACAACAACTTCAGCCCATAGGGAAATTTTGTATGGACAGCAAAACATCTTACAGTACCATTATGCAACATAATGTACACATATAACCAAACAATATAGAACACCAAGGAGCTTTTATGCAACGTGACGTACAAATAACACAACAACAACATACAACACCAGGGGCTTTCATGCAACGTGACATACAAATAACACAATGACAGCTTACAACACCAGGAGCTTACATTTAAAGTGACGTACAAATAACACAACAATATCTCACAACACCAAGCACTACCATGCAACATGACATACAAGTAACACAATTACTGTCGAATCAGTTGTATTGCAACCTGCATTTTCAGAACAGGATTTGTTTTGGTTTTCTGTTCAAATCGATGCTTTGAAAATGTGGTGTTGCGATACAACGGATTCAACAGTCATAACATTATAACAATATGCCTTAATCAGTTTGCTTGAAAATTGTAATTCATTTTCAACACCCTCACCTGATTTCGAATGTATGAGCTGTTTAAAAAATTAGTGGATTCCATGTAGCGGTTCCTCAGGAATTTCCCAAGATAGTATTCCTGTTGCATGCCAAGCTGGTGAATAAAAGAAACATTAAAAATACACCAGTCCTAAATTAACTTGTTAACTGAAATTATGGAAAAACTCTGGCATATGCACGCTACAATTTCAGTTTCAATTGCATGGTTCTTGAAAACTGAATTTTCCCATCAAAATGTATTGTTGTTTAATTCAAACACATAAAATTTCTGTTCTTATTCTGTAACTCATGAGATTTTTGCTTTTACAATGAATTTTCCATCCTCGCATAATGGCACATTGAAAAAGCTCCATTAACACCCCCCCCCCCCTAAAAGTCAAATGGTTACCTCTTCCTCACTTATCAAAATCTCACCTTGCCCCCCCCCCCCCCTTCTTAAGCTAAATGATTGGTGACTCATGAAAACTCTTACCTGGGTTAGTTGACCAAACCCCTGAGGCCAGTAATTAGCATATGGGTCACTTGGATATGACCTAATGGCTGATCTGTCACCATGGCGATAAACCTGAAAAGGTTTTTATCAAATTAAGAGTACTGACCCATTAAAGAGTGGGCTCTACCCACTAACAATAAAATAAGAGGAGTTTTCAATAAAAGGGTGTCAAAAATCGTGTACCAGAAAAGTTAAATACATGCTGCTTTGGTTTTGGTGTCTCTTTACATTTAAATATGTCAGTATTCTTGTGTAGTGTTTCCATTCAAAAATCTTTATTGTGAGCTGTTAAAACAGAATTTTTATTCTGCAAAAAACACAGTTTTTCTCGATGATTTTCAATGTCAATTGAAACACTAAAATAATAACATTCCCTGTATTATTTCATAAGTTTGGAAAATGTTTTCCATGGTGGTGCAAACACTATCAACTTCACTACTCAACATACTCTATTATCCAAAGCTATACCGTAAAGCTATGTAAAACTATTAAAATTATTTTGATACACAAATTTTGCCATTGGAAGGCCTGAGGTTCTAATGAATCCTCTCTAAATACTTTTGAAAGTATAAAATAAAACAAGAGCTGGACGATGGTGAAACCCAGCAGACTTATTTTTGAAATTTGAATATTATACCTTATTTGCTTCGGGCAATATCGCCCACAAAATATATGTGCCTCACAATTCAAATCAACAAACTGTAAATGTATGGCATTTCTTATTTGTTCATAGTAAAAAGTATAGTCAAGTCTGATCATATTGTAGTTCATTTTTTAATAATTAACTTCTAAGACACCAATATAGCCTTTTTCAGGTTATGTTCTGAGTCTTCTTGACAAGAATGCTCCTGAACCAAAACCATTAGAGCTTACATACAAACCTGGGAGAGGGAACCTTTACCAAAAATGGCTTGTTCAACTGCCAAATACAACCAAACCGAATGTCTTAATATAAAAATTTCTAGAACTCTTAACAAAAAAGACATATATCCTTAATTCAGAACATTGGATTTTATGTTAAAGCTAGCGTAGCAGGTTATATGTATTAGCTTTTAAAGCAGTGTTTCTAGGTAATACTTTTGGTGTCTGGGGGAACAAAGGTTTTGAATAATCAATGTTTTAAAGAGGTTAAATTATGACACTAAAACATATAAAAAATGGGACAATAAAAATCAATATGTCTCAATGGCTATATCAATATTAAAAACATGACAGAAAAATAAGACAAATGCTTCTCATACAATGTTGTAATTTTTGAGAAACAAAATTGCTTAGCAACAAGGACATTAGAATTATAAATGGATAAATGATGATTTTCAAAGACTTTAGCTTTCCATTTAGTTTATTGTACAAGCATCACGACTAGAATAAATAAATATGTAGGAAAACAATATTTTTATGCTAAAATCCTTGTATGGCTTTCAAATCTCCCTAAAATCATAAATCTTATAAAATGACATTGAATTTCCTTTTAAAATTTAAATTACTAAAAAGCAACTTTTAACTGAAAAATACTAGTCGAATAACTTCTTTAAATGTATAAAGTTTATTGAATATTTAGTCAGCTCTCGCCGAAGACAAATAACTTACTGCCTTAGTCCCTAGAACAATAATAGACATTTCCAAACGTGATCACAACACGTACTTTACCAAATAAAACAACATCAAAGAAGTTCCCGTGATAGAAAAAAGTGTCAGTGAAATATTTTCACGAAACATCGCCTTCTACATTTTAGTTTCTACATTCGCCACGTCACTTCTATGAATTTGTAAAGCTTTTTTTTTCTTTTAATTTCTCCCTTTGTTTTGTTTAGTTTATAAAGCCATTGAAATCAAATTGTGTTCATTGGATGTTAGCCTTTGATCGTGCTCATATCTTACCAGATTTGCCATGCGTAATATCTTCTCGGCATTAGTGGAGAATTTTAGTGAAGACAGACAGAATACGAGTAAAAGTCTAATTACATTCAAGCTGATCATTTGTTTTGCTCCGTCCGCCATTTTGTCTAAATGGTTAAATGGGGGAAGAGAAGAACTGGGAACGAGGAGGCGGTTATGGCCTATTATACTAGCGACGACTCGATCGAACTAGCATAATTTCTGGCATAATCGCTCAAAAATAGCAAATCACCAAATAACGAGTATTTCGCGAGTAAGCGTGAGTTTGTGTGAGAGAAAACGATTATGACGCGGCGTCTTTATTTTGCAACTTTATTTGAGGTATAAATAAAGTGCTTTTCCTCTTGGTAGCTTGGTAGCCTATACAAATATAAAACGCACATTTTTTGTTTGCATTTTAAAGTGGCTCTTATTGATAATTGAAATTGATTTGCACATTTAAAGCCATTTACTTTGCATTACTTGACCCATCATAGTACGATTGCCGCTGTCATAGTTTACTAAACCAGTTGTACGAAATGATAATTATATCGATGCTCAAAGATGGTGATCACATATTATAATTTGAAAATTGTATGACCCAAAAAATCTGGATGAAATGCACACATTTTTTTGCATAACCTCATTTATCTCTTAGAATGTATCATTTAAAAGTGAAATCGCTTTTGTATTTCTTTACTGCAAATGTTGTTTTTATTTTTATAACAATAAATATTATTTTACTACTACTTTATTTACTTATTTTATTTTATTTTTATTTATTTTTTTTTTTTGGGGGGGGGGGCTGAGGATGAGGGAAGGGGTGGGAATGGTAAAACAAACTTGTTCTCAGTCCCTATCTTGCTCTCGTGAAACTGGGGATGGCTGTTTAGAACCTTATGGTAACGACGCCATACATTTATATTTATATCCACGGAGAATCTATTATTTATATACATAAAACATACAAATTCAAATAAAGAAAAATATAAATTCGCCTCCTCTTTCAACCATTTTGTTTGTCTTACAAATAGACTTTGCTTGATAAACAATAACTTGTTAAAAACTAGGTAGCAACTGCGATATTGTATGAAGAGAGTGCCCCTCCCCTACCCCTGCTATTGTTGACATTATTGGAACAAATCTAGATTGCGTTATATCACATAAAAAGGCTCAATAAACTGTTATCACTCCCCTCTCCACTCATGAAAGGGGTAGCGTCATGGCACTGCGCATGTCTGGAGTCAGTGTTTATTGTAGGCTTTCAATTGTCTACACACAGTTGAACTTTAATAGTTGTCAATGCTTTGTTAAAATAATATTCGATATTTTACTGAATGTTTATTGACAGTTTGTGGGCATTTCCTTTGAATTCAAGTCTTCCACATGTACCAAAGGCTCTTAGGTCAACATTAGAATTTGACTGAAATTCATTGTGTCCTGGCCGGAGAGCTATTGCAAAGCTCTTCATCACACTGCACATTTAAGCATATTCTATGTATGCTTCTTTGTACAAAATGTACCCCTCCTAATAAAACATTAAAGATCACATAACTTGTTTACTTCCTCGACTCTTTGCTTTTTATTTTTGTTTTCTTACTAGGAAAATATCGAATGCAAATAATCAGTAAATTTAGCAAGCTCATTTTGCTAGCTGTATATAATGCATATCAAGCCTGTATCTTTAGTATCCTGGATCAGGTAGACGAACCTATGTCACACCACTTTTTTGATGAGTATTATAAAAAAAATACTAAAACACGTTATCTTGAACTGTGTAAAAAAAAAAAAAAAAACATAGAGAAAAAAAAAGGCCATTGGCCTGGGATCGAACCCGGCCTGAAGAACAAAACGGAAACCATACATACGGATTACCCAATCGGTATGGCAGCACAAGGCTTTTACGGAAGGCTGTAAAGAACCCGAAGGCCCCAAGCACCGATATTTCCGGCGAATATGCTGTACAACACTCTTGCAAGGTATTCCAACCCGGGCATTAATGGGGAGGACAATAACCAGGATCCCAGGCCTGTAATACGGTTACGCCACGCACAGCTCGCTGAGATATAGGATGAAAAAAAAATACAGGTCTATGTGGGCGTTTTGGGTCCCTTGGGGGCTCGCTATGTCGGCGTGGCATCGTAACGCTCGCGGGAGCATTGTCTTTTATTGTGTACAGAATGTCTCTGTCGTTTTTTGCTTTACTTTTAGTTTTGCTTCATTTTTATTATTATTTTTTTGTCTTTTTATTTACAGTTCTATGTACAGTATTTGACCATAGCTATGATAACAATTATTCAAAATTATTGTAACCAACTATTGTAACCAATTATCGTAAACCAACTTGACTGCAAAACACTATTAGACATTTCTTTCATGTGACTGCGAAGTTGACATGTCAACATCTAGAGGGGCTTCACCCAACAAGGAATCATGGGGTACCATGAAAGCACGGTGTCGCGGAAAATTTTCCTGCCCCATTTATCAGGAACATCTGTGCAGCCGATGCCCTTAGTTGGATGGGGTGCACAGGTGCTTTGGGTATGGCCCTGAAGATGGCACGGTGACCACAAGATGTATCTGAATGAAACTGTATACTTATTTAAAATTTTAAAAACATTTGAGTGTTACTTACTTAGTTACAGTAGTTCTTTTGAATATCATTATTTACGTGTATAATTTAGATGAGTAATAAATACTTCTTATTTGTCTCGTACAGCTCGTATCGTTCCTCCTAAATAACAAACAAAATAATGTGTGTTATTATCTTGGTGCAAAGGAATCTACAGTAGTTTTGTAATCAAATAATTGTTTTACTATTAACTCACTTGTTCTTTCAACCAGTTTGTTGGTCTCACAAATAGACTTTTAATAAACTTGTATCCCTCCCCTCTCCACTCATTAAAGGGGCAGCATCATGGCACTGCGCATGTCTGGAGTCAGTGTTTCTTGTAGGCTTTCAATTGTCTACACACAGTTGAACTTTAATAGTTGTCAATGCTTTGTTAAAATAATATTCGATATTTTACTGAATGTTTATTGACAGTTTGTGGGCATTTCCTTTGAATTCAAGTCTTCCACATGTACCAAAGGCTCTTAGGTCAACATTAGAATTTGACTGAAATTCATTGTGTCCTGGCCGGAGAGCTATTGCAAAGCTCTTCATCACACTGCACTTTTAAGCATATTCTATGTATGCTTCTTTGTACAAAATGTACCCCTCCTAATAAAACATTAAAGATCACATAACTTGTTTATTTCCTTGACTCTTTGCTTTTTATTTTTGTTCTCTTACTAGGAAAATATCGAATACAAATAATCAGTAAAGCTAGCAAGCTCATTTTGCTAGCTGTATATAATGCATATCAAGCCTGTATCTTTAGTATCCGGGATCAGGTAGACGAACCTATGTCACACCACTTTTTTGATGAGTATTATAAAAAAAATACTAAAAAACGTTATCTTGAACTGTGTAAAAAAAAAAAAAAAAAAAAAAAAACATAGAGAAAAAAAAGGCCATTGGCCTGGGATCGAACCCGGCCTAAAGAACAAAACGGAAACCATACATACGGATTACCCAATCGGTATGGCAGCACAAGGCTTTTACGGAAGGCTGTAAAGAACCCGAAGGCCCCAAGCACCGATATTTCCGGCGAATATGCTGTACAACACTCTTGCAAGGTATTCCAACCCGCGCATTAATGGGGAGGATAATAACCAGGATCCCAGGCCTGTAATACGGTTACGCCACGCACAGCTCGCTGAGATATAGGATTAAAAAAAATACAGGTCTATGTGGGCGTTTTGAGTCCCTTGGGGGCTCGCTATGTCGGCGTGGCATCGTAACGCACGCGGGCGCATTGTCTTTTATTGTGTACAGAATGTCTCTGTCGTTTTTTGCTTTACTTTTAGTTTTGCTTTATTTTTATTATTATTTTTTTGTCTTTTTATTTACAGTTCTATGTACAGTATTTGACCATAGCTATGATAACAATTATTCAAAATTATTGTTACCAACTATTGTAACCAATTATCGTAAACCAACTTGACTGCAAAACACTATTAGACATTTCTTTCATGTGACTGCGAAGTTGACATGTCAACATCTAGAGGGGCTTCACCCAACAATGAATCATGGGGGACCATGAAAGCACGGTGTCGCGGAAAATTTTCCTGCCCCATTTATCAGGAACATCTGTGCAGCCGATGCCCTTAGTTGGATGGGGTGCACAGGTGCTTTGGGTATGGCCCTGTAGATGGCACAGTGACCACAAGATGTATCTGAATGAAACTGTATACTTATTTAAAATTTTAAAAACATGTGAGTGTTACTTACTTAGTTACAGTAGTTCTTTTGAATATTATTATTTACGTGTATAATTTAGATTAGTAATAAATACTTCTCATTTGTCTCGTAGAGCTCGTATCGTTCCTCCTAAATAACAAACAAAATAATGTGTGTTATTATCTTGGTGCAAAGGAATCTACAGTAGTTTTGTAATCAAATAATTGTTTTACTATTAACACACTTGTTCTTTCAACCAGTTTGTTGGTCTCACAAATAGACTTTTAATAAACTTGTATCCCTCCCCTCTCCACTCATTAAAGGGGCAGCGTCATGGCACTGCGCATGTCTGGAGTCAGTGTTTCTTGTAGGCTTTCAATTGTCTACACACAGTTGAACTTTAATAGTTGTCAATGCTTTGTTAAAATAATATTCGATATTTTACTGAATGTTTATTGACAGTTTGTGGGCATTTCCTTTGAATTCAAGTCTTCCACATGTACCAAAGGCTCTTAGGTCAACATTAGAATTTGACTGAAATTCATTGTGTCCTGGCCGGAGAGCTATTGCAAAGCTCTTCATCACACTGCACTTTTAAGCATATTCTATGTATGCTTCTTTGTACAAAATGTACCCCTCCTAATAAAACATTAAAGATCACATAACTTGTTTATTTCCTTGACTCTTTGCTTTTTATTTTTGTTCTCTTACTAGGAAAATATCGAATACAAATAATCAGTAAAGCTAGCAAGCTCATTTTGCTAGCTGTATATAATGCATATCAAGCCTGTATCTTTAGTATCCGGGATCAGGTAGACGAACCTATGTCACACCACTTTTTTGATGAGTATTATAAAAAAAATACTAAAAAACGTTATCTTGAACTGTGTAAAAAAAAAAAAAAAAAAAAAAAACATAGAGAAAAAAAAGGCCATTGGCCTGGGATCGAACCCGGCCTAAAGAACAAAACGGAAACCATACATACGGATTACCCAATCGGTATGGCAGCACAAGGCTTTTACGGAAGGCTGTAAAGAACCCGAAGGCCCCAAGCACCGATATTTCCGGCGAATATGCTGTACAACACTCTTGCAAGGTATTCCAACCCGCGCATTAATGGGGAGGATAATAACCAGGATCCCAGGCCTGTAATACGGTTACGCCACGCACAGCTCGCTGAGATATAGGATTAAAAAAAATACAGGTCTATGTGGGCGTTTTGGGTCCCTTGGGGGCTCGCTATGTCGGCGTGGCATCGTAACGCACGCGGGCGCATTGTCTTTTATTGTGTACAGAATGTCTCTGTCGTTTTTTGCTTTACTTTTAGTTTTGCTTCATTTTTATTATTATTTTTTTGTCTTTTTATTTACAGTTCTATGTACAGTATTTGACCATAGCTATGATAACAATTATTCAAAATTATTGTTACCAACTATTGTAACCAATTATCGTAAACCAACTTGACTGCAAAACACTATTAGACATTTCTTTCATGTGACTGCGAAGTTGACATGTCAACATCTAGAGGGGCTTCACCCAACAATGAATCATGGGGGACCATGAAAGCACGGTGTCGCGGAAAATTTTCCTGCCCCATTTATCAGGAACATCTGTGCAGCCGATGCCCTTAGTTGGATGGGGTGCACAGGTGCTTTGGGTATGGCCCTGTAGATGGCACAGTGACCACAAGATGTATCTGAATGAAACTGTATACTTATTTAAAATTTTAAAAACATGTGAGTGTTACTTACTTAGTTACAGTAGTTCTTTTGAATATTATTATTTACGTGTATAATTTAGATGAGTAATAAATACTTCTCATTTGTCTCGTAGAGCTCGTATCGTTCCTCCTAAATAACAAACAAAATAATGTGTGTTATTATCTTGGTGCAAAGGAATCTACAGTAGTTTTGTAATCAAATAATTGTTTTACTATTAACACACTTGTTCTTTCAACCAGTTTGTTGGTCTCACAAATAGACTTTTAATAAACTTGTATCCCTCCCCTCTCCACTCATTAAAGGGGCAGCGTCATGGCACTGCGCATGTCTGGAGTCAGTGTTTCTTGTAGGCTTTCAATTGTCTACACACAGTTGAACTTTAATAGTTGTCAATGCTTTCTTAATATAATATTCGATATTTTACTGAATGTTTATTGACAGTTTGTGGGCATTTCCTTTGAATTCAAGTCTTCCACATGTACCAAAGGCTCTTAGGTCAACATTAGAATTTGACTGAAATTCATTGTGTCCTGGCCGGAGAGCTATTGCAAAGCTCTTCATCACACTGCACTTTTAAGCATATTCTATGTATGCTTCTTTGTACAAAATGTACCCCTCCTAATAAAACATTAAAGATCACATAACTTGTTTACTTCCTCGACTCTTTGCTTTTTATTTTTGTTCTCTTACTAGGAAAATATCGAATACAAATAATCAGTAAAGCTAGCAAGCTCATTTTGCTAGCTGTATATAATGCATATCAAGCCTGTATCTTTAGTATCCTGGATCAGGTAGACGAACCTATGTCACACCACTTTTTTGATGAGTATTATAAAAAAATACTAAAAAACGTTATCTTGAACTGTGTAAAAAAAAAAAAAAAAAAAAAAAAAAAAAAAACATAGAGAAAAAAAAAGGCCATTGGCCTGGGATCGAACCCGGCCTAAAGAACAAAACGGAAACCATACATACGGATTACCCAATCGGTATGGCAGCACAAGGCTTTTACGGAAGGCTGTAAAGAACCCGAAGGCCCCAAGCACCGATATTTCCGGCGAATATGCTGTACAACACTCTTGCAAGGTATTTCAACCCGCGCATTAATGGGGAGGACAATAACCAGGATCCCAGGCCTGTAATACGGTTACGCCACGCACAGCTCGCTGAGATATAGGATGAAAAAAAATACAGGTCTATGTGGGCGTTTTGGGTCCCTTGGGGGCTCGCTATGTCGGCGTGGCATCGTAACGCACGCGGGCGCATTGTCTTTTATTGTGTACAGAATGTCTCTGTCGTTTTTTGCTTTACTTTTAGTTTTGCTTTATTTTTATTATTATTTTTTTTTAGTCTTTTTATTTGCAGTTCTATGTACAGTATTTGACCATAGCTATGATAACAATTATTCAAAATTATTGTAACCAACTATTGTAACCAATTATCGTAAACCAACTTGACTGCAAAACACTATTAGACATTTCTTTCATGTGACTGCGAAGTTGACATGTCAACATCTAGAGGGGCTTCACCCAACAAGGAATCATGGGGGACCATGAAAGCACGGTGTCGCGGAAAATTTTCCTGCCCCATTTATCAGGAACATCTGTGCAGCCGATGCCCTTAGTTGGATGGGGTGCACAGGTGCTTTGGGTATGGCCCTGTAGATGGCACAGTGACCACAAGATGTATCTGAATGAAACTGTATACTTATTTAAAATTTTAAAAACATGTGAGTGTTACTTACTTAGTTACAGTAGTTCTTTTGAATATTATTATTTACGTGTATAATTTAGATGAGTAATAAATACTTCTCATTTGTCTCGTAGAGCTCGTATCGTTCCTCCTAAATAACAAACAAAATAATGTGTGTTATTATCTTGGTGCAAAGGAATCTACAGTAGTTTTGTAATCAAATAATTGTTTTACTATTAACACACTTGTTCTTTCAACCAGTTTGTTGGTCTCACAAATAGACTTTTAATAAACTTGTATCCCTCCCCTCTCCACTCATTAAAGGGGCAGCGTCATGGCACTGCGCATGTCTGGAGTCAGTGTTTCTTGTAGGCTTTCAATTGTCTACACACAGTTGAACTTTAATAGTTGTCAATGCTTTCTTAATATAATATTCGATATTTTACTGAATGTTTATTGACAGTTTGTGGGCATTTCCTTTGAATTCAAGTCTTCCACATGTACCAAAGGCTCTTAGGTCAACATTAGAATTTGACTGAAATTCATTGTGTCCTGGCCGGAGAGCTATTGCAAAGCTCTTCATCACACTGCACTTTTAAGCATATTCTATGTATGCTTCTTTGTACAAAATGTACCCCTCCTAATAAAACATTAAAGATCACATAACTTGTTTACTTCCTCGACTCTTTGCTTTTTATTTTTGTTCTCTTACTAGGAAAATATCGAATACAAATAATCAGTAAAGCTAGCAAGCTCATTTTGCTAGCTGTATATAATGCATATCAAGCCTGTATCTTTAGTATCCTGGATCAGGTAGACGAACCTATGTCACACCACTTTTTTGATGAGTATTATAAAAAAATACTAAAAAACGTTATCTTGAACTGTGTAAAAAAAAAAAAAAAAAAAAAAAAAAAAACATAGAGAAAAAAAAAGGCCATTGGCCTGGGATCGAACCCGGCCTAAAGAACAAAACGGAAACCATACATACGGATTACCCAATCGGTATGGCAGCACAAGGCTTTTACGGAAGGCTGTAAAGAACCCGAAGGCCCCAAGCACCGATATTTCCGGCGAATATGCTGTACAACACTCTTGCAAGGTATTCCAACCCGCGCATTAATGGGGAGGACAATAACCAGGATCCCAGGCCTGTAATACGGTTACGCCACGCACAGCTCGCTGAGATATAGGATGAAAAAAAATACAGGTCTATGTGGGCGTTTTGGGTCCCTTGGGGGCTCGCTATGTCGGCGTTGCATCGTAACGCACGCGGGCGCATTGTCTTTTATTGTGTACAGAATGTCTCTGTCGTTTTTTGCTTTACTTTTAGTTTTGCTTTATTTTTATTATTATTTTTTTTAGTCTTTTTATTTGCAGTTCTATGTACAGTATTTGACCATAGCTATGATAACAATTATTCAAAATTATTGTAACCAACTATTGTAACCAATTATCGTAAACCAACTTGACTGCAAAACACTATTAGACATTTCTTTCATGTGACTGCGAAGTTGACATGTCAACATCTAGAGGGGCTTCATCCAAAAAGGAATCATGGGGGACCATGAAAGCACGGTGTCGCGGAAAATTTTCCTGCCCCATTTATCAGGAACATCTGTGCAGCCGATGCCCTTAGTTGGATGGGGTGCACAGGTGCTTTGGGTATGGCCCTGTAGATGGCACAGTGACCACAAGATGTATCTGAATGAAACTGTATACTTATTTAAAATTTTAAAAACATGTGAGTGTTACTTACTTAGTTACAGTAGTTCTTTTGAATATTATTATTTACGTGTATAATTTAGATGAGTAATAAATACTTCTCATTTGTCTCGTAGAGATCGTATCGTTCCTCCTAAATAACAAACAAAATAATGTGTGTTATTATCTTGGTGCAAAGGAATCTACAGTAGTTTTGTAATCAAATAATTGTTTTACTATTAACACGCTTGTTCTTTCAACCAGTTTGTTGGTCTCACAAATAGACTTTTAATAAACTTGTATCCCTCCCCTCTCCACTCATTAAAGGGGCAGCGTCATGGCACTGCGCATGTCTGGAGTCAGTGTTTCTTGTAGGCTTTCAATTGTCTACACACAGTTGAACTTTAATAGTTGTCAATGCTTTGTTAAAATAATATTCGATATTTTACTGAATGTTTATTGACAGTTTGTGGGCATTTCCTTTGAATTCAAGTCTTCCACATGGACCAAAGGCTCTTAGGTCAACATTAGAATTTGACTGAAATTCATTGTGTCCTGGCCGGAGAGCTATTGCAAAGCTCTTCATCACACTGCACTTTTAAGCATATTCTATGTATGCTTCTTTGTACAAAATGTACCCCTCCTAATAAAACATTAAAGATCACATAACTTGTTTACTTCCTCGACTCTTTGCTTTTTATTTTTGTTCTCTTACTAGGAAAATATCGAATACAAATAATCAGTAAAGCTAGCAAGCTCATTTTGCTAGCTGTATATAATGCATATCAAGCCTGTATCTTTAGTATCCTGGATCAGGTAGACGAACCTATGTCACACCACTTTTTTGATGAGTATTATAAAAAAAATACTAAAAAACGTTATCTTGAACTGTGTAAAAAAAAAAAAAAAAAAAAAACCATAGAGAAAAAAAAAGGCCATTGGCCTGGGATCGAACCCGGCCTAAAGAACAAAACGGAAACCATACATACGGATTACCCAATCGGTATGGCAGCACAAGGCTTTTACGGAAGGCTGTAAAGAACCCGAAGGCCCCAAGCACCGATATTTCCGGCGAATATGCTGTACAACACTCTTGCAAGGTATTCCAACCCGCGCATTAATGGGGAGGACAATAACCAGGATCCCAGGCCTGTAATACGGTTACGCCACGCACAGCTCGCTGAGATATAGGATGAAAAAAAATACAGGTCTATGTGGGCGTTTTTGGTCCCTTGGGGGCTCGCTATGTCGGCGTGGCATCGTAACGCACGCGGGCGCATTGTCTTTTATTGTGTACAGAATGTCTCTGTCGTTTTTTGCTTTACTTTTAGTTTTGCTTTATTTTTATTATTATTTTTTTTAGTCTTTTTATTTGCAGTTCTATGTACAGTATTTGACCATAGCTATGATAACAATTTTTCAAAATTATTGTAACCAACTATTGTAACCAATTATCGTAAACCAACTTGACTGCAAAACACTATTAGACATTTCTTTCATGTGACTGCGAAGTTGACATGTCAACATCTAGAGGGGCTTCACCCAACAAGGAATCATGGGGGACCATGAAAGCACGGTGTCGCGGAAAATTTTCCTGCCCCATTTATCAGGAACATCTGTGCAGCCGATGCCCTTAGTTGGATGGGGTGCACAGGTGCTTTGGGTATGGCCCTGTAGATGGCACAGTGACCACAAGATGTATCTGAATGAAACTGTATACTTATTTAAAATTTTAAAAACATGTGAGTGTTACTTACTTAGTTACAGTAGTTCTTTTGAATATTATTATTTACGTGTATAATTTAGATGAGTAATAAATACTTCTCATTTGTCTCGTAGAGCTCGTATCGTTCCTCCTAAATAACAAACAAAATAATGTGTGTTATTATCTTGGTACAAAGGAATCTACAGTAGTTTTGTAATCAAATAATTGTTTTACTATCAACACGCTTGTTCTTTCAACCAGTTTGTTGGTCTCACAAATAGACTTTTAATAAACTTGTATCCCTCCCCTCTCCACTCATTAAAGGGGCAGCGTCATGGCACTGCGCATGTCTGGAGTCAGTGTTTCTTGTAGGCTTTCAATTGTCTACACACAGTTGAACTTTAATAGTTGTCAATGCTTTGTTAAAATAATATTCGATATTTTACTGAATGTTTATTGACAGTTTGTGGGCATTTCCTTTGAATTCAAGTCTTCCACATGGACCAAAGGCTCTTAGGTCAACATTAGAATTTGACTGAAATTAATTGTGTCCTTGCCGGAGAGCTATTGCAAAGCTCTTCATCACACTGCACTTTTAAGCATATTCTATGTATGCTTCTTTGTACAAAATGTACCCATCCTAATAAAACATTTAAGATCACATAACTTGTTTACTTCCTCGACTCTTTGCTTTTTATTTTTGTTCTCTTACTAGGAAAACATCGAATACAAATAATCAGTAAAGCTAGCAAGCTCATTTTGCTAGCTGTATATAATGCATATCAAGCCTGTATCTTTAGTATCCTGGATCAGGTAGACGAACCTATGTCACACCACTTTTTTGATGAGTATTATAAAAAAATACTAAAAAACGTTATCTTGAACTGTGTAAAAAAAAAAAAAAAAAAAAAAAAAAACATAGAGAAAAAAAAAGGCCATTGGCCTGGGATCGAACCCGGCCTAAAGAACAAAACGGAAACCATACATACGGATTACCCAATCGGTATGGCAGCACAAGGCTTTTACGGAAGGCTGTAAAGAACCCGAAGGCCCCAAGCACCGATATTTCCGGCGAATATGCTGTACAACACTCTTGCAAGGTATTCCAACCCGCGCATTAATGGGGAGGACAATAACCAGGATCCCAGGCATGTAATACGGTTACGCCACGCACAGCTCGCTGAGATATAGGATGAAAAAAAATACAGGTCTATGTGGGCGTTTTGGGTCCCTTGGGGGCTCGCTATGTCGGCGTGGCATCGTAACGCACGCGGGCGCATTGTCTTTTATTGTGTACAGAATGTCTCTGTCGTTTTTTGCTTTACTTTTAGTTTTGCTTTATTTTTATTATTATTTTTTTTAGTCTTTTTATTTGCAGTTCTATGTACAGTATTTGACCATAGCTATGATAACAATTTTTCAAAATTATTGTAACCAATTATCGTAACCAATTATCGTAAACCAACTTGACTGCAAAACACTATTAGACATTTCTTTCATGTGACTGCGAAGTTGACATGTCAACATCTAGAGGGGCTTCACCCAACAAGGAATCATGGGGGACCATGAAAGCACGGTGTCGCGGAAAATTTTCCTGCCCCATTTATCAGGAACATCTGTGCAGCCGATGCCCTTAGTTGGATGGGGTGCACAGGTGCTTTGGGTATGGCCCTGTAGATGGCACAGTGACCACAAGATGTATCTGAATGAAACTGTATACTTATTTAAAATTTTAAAAACATGTGAGTGTTACTTACTTAGTTACAGTAGTTCTTTTGAATATTATTATTTACGTGTATAATTTAGATGAGTA
The DNA here is from genome assembly GCF_932526225.1 of Nematostella vectensis. Classification (NCBI taxonomy): domain Eukaryota; kingdom Metazoa; phylum Cnidaria; class Anthozoa; order Actiniaria; family Edwardsiidae; genus Nematostella; species Nematostella vectensis. The sequence goes on along the minus strand of NC_064048.1, from coordinate 12,182,875 downwards.
ATAAATACTTCTCATTTGTCTCGTAGAGCTCGTATCGTTCCTCCTAAATAACAAACAAAATAATGTGTGTTATTATCTTGGTGCAAAGGAATCTACAGTAGTTTTGTAATCAAATAATTGTTTTACTATTAACACGCTTGTTCTTTCAACCAGTTTGTTGGTCTCACAAATAGACTTTTAATAAACTTGTATCCCTCCCCTCTCCACTCATTAAAGGGGCAGCGTCATGGCACTGCGCATGTCTGGAGTCAGTGTTTCTTGTAGGCTTTCAATTGTCTACACACAGTTGAACTTTAATAGTTGTCAATGCTTTGTTAAAATAATATTCGATATTTTACTGAATGTTTATTGACAGTTTGTGGGCATTTCCTTTGAATTTCAGTCTTCCACATGGACCAAAGGCTCTTAGGTCAACATTAGAATTTGACTGAAATTCATTGTGTCCTGGCCGGAGAGCTATTGCAAAGCTCTTCATCACACTGCACTTTTAAGCATATTCTATGTATGCTTCTTTGTACAAAATGTACCCCTCCTAATAAAACATTAAAGATCACATAACTTGTTTACTTCCTCGACTCTTTGCTTTTTATTTTTGTTCTCTTACTAGGAAAATATCGAATACAAATAATCAGTAAAGCTAGCAAGCTCATTTTGCTAGCTGTATATAATGCATATCAAGCCTGTATCTTTAGTATCCTGGATCAGGTAGACGAACCTATGTCACACCACTTTTTTGATGAGTATTATAAAAAAATACTAAAAAACGTTATCTTGAACTGTGTAAAAAAAAAAAAAAAAAAAAAAAAAAAAACCATAGAGAAAAAAAAAGGCCATTGGCCTGGGATCGAACCCGGCCTAAAGAACAAAACGGAAACCATACATACGGATTACCCAATCGGTATGGCAGCACAAGGCTTTTACGGAAGGCTGTAAAGAACCCGAAGGCCCCAAGCACCGATATTTCCGGCGAATATGCTGTACAACACTCTTGCAAGGTATTCCAACCCGCGCATTAATGGGGAGGACAATAACCAGGATCCCAGGCCTGTAATACGGTTACGCCACGCACAGCTCGCTGAGATATAGGATGAAAAAAAATACAGGTCTATGTGGGCGTTTTGGGTCCCTTGGGGGCTCGCTATGTCGGCGTGGCATCGTAACGCACGCGGGCGCATTGTCTTTTATTGTGTACAGAATGTCTCTGTCGTTTTTTGCTTTACTTTTAGTTTTGCTTTATTATTATTATTATTTTTTTTAGTCTTTTTATTTGCAGTTCTATGTACAGTATTTGACCATAGCTATGATAACAATTTTTCAAAATTATTGTAACCAACTATTGTAACCAATTATCGTAAACCAACTTGACTGCAAAACACTATTAGACATTTCTTTCATGTGACTGCGAAGTTGACATGTCAACATCTAGAGGGGCTTCACCCAACAAGGAATCATGGGGGACCATGAAAGCACGGTGTCGCGGAAAATTTTCCTGCCCCATTTATCAGGAACATCTGTGCAGCCGATGCCCTTAGTTGGATGGGGTGCACAGGTGCTTTGGGTATGGCCCTGTAGATGGCACAGTGACCACAAGATGTATCTGAATGAAACTGTATACTTATTTAAAATTTTAAAAACATGTGAGTGTTACTTACTTAGTTACAGTAGTTCTTTTGAATATTATTATTTACGTGTATAATTTAGATGAGTAATAAATACTTCTCATTTGTCTCGTAGAGCTCGTATCGTTCCTCCTAAATAACAAACAAAATAATGTGTGTTATTATCTTGGTGCAAAGGAATCTACAGTAGTTTTGTAATCAAATAATTGTTTTACTATTACTTACACGCTAATAAATAATTGTTTAAATAATTGTTTTACTATTACTTACACGCTTGTTCTTTCAACCAGTTTGTTGGTCTCACAAATAGACTTTTAATAAACTTGTATCCCTCCCATCTCCACTCATTAAAGGGGCAGCGTCATGGCACTGCGCATGTCTGGAGTCAGTGTTTCTTGTAGGCTTTCAATTGTCTACACACAGTTGAACTTTAATAGTTGTCAATGCTTTGTTAAAATAATATTCGATATTTTACTGAATGTTTATTGACAGTTTGTGGGCATTTCCTTTGAATTTAAGTCTTCCACATGGACCAAAGGCTCTTAGGTCAACATTAGAATTTGACTGAAATTCATTGTGTCCTTGCCGGAGAGCTATTGCAAAGCTCTTCATCACACTGCACTTTTAAGCATATTCTATGTATGCTTCTTTGTACAAAATGTACCCCTCCTAATAAAACATTAAAGATCACATAACTTGTTTACTTCCTCGACTCTTTGCTTTTTATTTTTGTTCTCTTGCTAGGAAAATATCGAATACAAATAATCAGTAAAGCTAGCAAGCTCATTTTGCTAGCTGTATATAATGCATATCAAGCCTGTATCTTTAGTATCCTGGATCAGGTAGACGAACTTATGTCACACCACTTTTTTGATGAGTATTATAAAAAAAATACTAAAAAACGTTATCTTGAACTGTGTAAAAAAAAAAAAAAAAAAAAAAAAAAAACCATAGAGAAAAAAAAAGGCCATTGGCCTGGGATCGAACCCGGCCTAAAGAACAAAACGGAAACCATACATACGGATTACCCAATCGGTATGGCAGCACAAGGCTTTTACGGAAGGCTGTAAAGAACCCGAAGGCCCCAAGCACCGATATTTCCGGCGAATATGCTGTACAACACTCTTGCAAGGTATTCCAACCCGCGCATTAATGGGGAGGACAATAACCAGGATCCCAGGTATGTAATACGGTTACGCCACGCACAGCTCGCTGAGATATAGGATGAAAAAAAATACAGGTCTATGTGGGCGTTTTGGGTCCCTTGGGGGCTCGCTATGTCGGCGTGGCATCGTAACGCACGCGGGCGCATTGTCTTTTATTGTGTACAGAATGTCTCTGTCGTTTTTTGCTTTACTTTTAGTTTTGCTTTATTTTTATTATTATTTTTTTTAGTCTTTTTATTTGCAGTTCTATGTACAGTATTTGACCATAGCTATGATAACAATTTTTCAAAATTATTGTAACCAACTATTGTAACCAATTATCGTAAACCAACTTGACTGCAAAACACTATTAGACATTTCTTTCATGTGACTGCGAAGTTGACATGTCAACATCTAGAGGGGCTTCACCCAACAAGGAATCATGGGGGACCATGAAAGCACGGTGTCGCGGAAAATTTTCCTGCCCCATTTATCAGGAACATCTGTGCAGCCGATGCCCTTAGTTGGATGGGGTGCACAGGTGCTTTGGGTATGGCCCTGTAGATGGCACAGTGACCACAAGATGTATCTGAATGAAACTGTATACTTATTTAAAATTTTAAAAACATGTGAGTGTTACTTACTTAGTTACAGTAGTTCTTTTGAATATTATTATTTACGTGTATAATTTAGATGAGTAATAAATACTTCTCATTTGTCTCGTAGAGCTCGTATCGTTCCTCCTAAATAACAAACAAAATAATGTGTGTTATTATCTTGGTGCAAAGGAATCTACAGTAGTTTTGTAATCAAATAATTGTTTTACTATTACTTACACGCTAATAAATAATTGTTTAAATAATTGTTTTACTATTACTTACACGCTTGTTCTTTCAACCAGTTTGTTGGTCTCACAAATAGACTTTTAATAAACTTGTATCCCTCCCATCTCCACTCATTAAAGGGGCAGCGTCATGGCACTGCGCATGTCTGGAGTCAGTGTTTCTTGTAGGCTTTCAATTGTCTACACACAGTTGAACTTTAATAGTTGTCAATGCTTTGTTAAAATAATATTCGATATTTTACTGAATGTTTATTGACAGTTTGTGGGCATTTCCTTTGAATTTAAGTCTTCCACATGGACCAAAGGCTCTTAGGTCAACATTAGAATTTGACTGAAATTCATTGTGTCCTTGCCGGAGAGCTATTGCAAAGCTCTTCATCACACTGCACTTTTAAGCATATTCTATGTATGCTTCTTTGTACAAAATGTACCCCTCCTAATAAAACATTAAAGATCACATAACTTGTTTACTTCCTCGACTCTTTGCTTTTTATTTTTGTTCTCTTACTAGGAAAATATCGAATACAAATAATCAGTAAAGCTAGCAAGCTCATTTTGCTAGCTGTATATAATGCATATCAAGCCTGTATCTTTAGTATCCTGGATCAGGTAGACGAACTTATGTCACACCACTTTTTTGATGAGTATTATAAAAAAATACTAAAAAACGTTATCTTGAACTGTGTACAAAAAAAAAAAAAAAAAAAAAAAAAAAACCATAGAGAAAAAAAAAGGCCATTGGCCTGGGATCGAACCCGGCCTAAAGAACAAAACGGAAACCATACATACGGATTACCCAATCGGTATGGCAGCACAAGGCTTTTACGGAAGGCTGTAAAGAACCCGAAGGCCCCAAGCACCGATATTTCCGGCGAATATGCTGTACAACACTCTTGCAAGGTATTCCAACCCGCGCATTAATGGGGAGGACAATAACCAGGATCCCAGGTATGTAATACGGTTACGCCACGCACAGCTCGCTGAGATATAGGATGAAAAAAAATACAGGTCTATGTGGGCGTTTTGGGTCCCTTGGGGGCTCGCTATGTCGGCGTGGCATCGTAACGCACGCGGGCGCATTGTCTTTTATTGTGTACAGAATGTCTCTGTCGTTTTTTGCTTTACTTTTAGTTTTGCTTTATTTTTATTATTATTTTTTTTTAGTCTTTTTATTTGCAGTTCTATGTACAGTATTTGACCATAGCTATGATAACAATTTTTCAAAATTATTGTAACCAACTATTGTAACCAATTATCGTAAACCAACTTGACTGCAAAACACTATTAGACATTTCTTTCATGTGACTGCGAAGTTGACATGTCAACATCTAGAGGGGCTTCACCCAACAAGGAATCATGGGGGACCATGAAAGCACGGTGTCGCGGAAAATTTTCCTGCCCCATTTATCAGGAACATCTGTGCAGCCGATGCCCTTAGTTGGATGGGGTGCACGGGTGCTTTGGGTATGGCCCTGTAGATGGCACAGTGACCACAAGATGTATCTGAATGAAACTGTATACTTATTTAAAATTTTAAAAACATGTGAGTGTTACTTACTTAGTTACAGTAGTTCTTTTGAATATTATTATTTACGTGTATAATTTAGATGAGTAATAAATACTTCTCATTTGTCTCGTAGAGCTCGTATCGTTCCTCCTAAATAACAAACAAAATAATGTGTGTTATTATCTTGGTGCAAAGGAATCTACAGTAGTTTTGTAATCAAATAATTGTTTTACTATTAACACGCTTGTTCTTTCAACCAGTTTGTTGGTCTCACAAATAGACTTTTAATAAACTTGTATCCCTCCTCTCTCCACTCATTAAAGGGGCAGCGTCATGGCACTGCGCATGTCTGGAGTCAGTGTTTCTTGTAGGCTTTCAATTGTCTACACACAGTTGAACTTTAATAGTTGTCAATGCTTTGTTAAAATAATATTCGATATTTTACTGAATGTTTATTGACAGTTTGTGGGCATTTCCTTTGAATTTAAGTCTTCCACATGGACCAAAGGCTCTTAGGACAACATTAGAATTTGACTGAAATTCATTGTGTCCTTGCCGGAGAGCTATTGCAAAGCTCTTCATCACACTGCACTTTTAAGCATATTCTACGTATGCTTCTTTGTACAAAATGTACCCCTCCTAATAAAACATTAAAGATCACATAACTTGTTTACTTCCTCGACTCTTTGCTTTTTATTTTTGTTCTCTTACTAGGAAAATATCGAATACAAATAATCAGTAAAGCTAGCAAGCTCATTTTGCTAGCTGTATATAATGCATATCAAGCCTGTATCTTTAGTATCCTGGATCAGGTAGACGAACCTATGTCACACCACTTTTTTGATGAGTATTATAAAAAAATACTAAAAAACGTTATCTTGAACTGTGTAAAAAAAAAAAAAAAAAAAAAAAAAAACCATAGAGAAAAAAAAAGGCCATTGGCCTGGGATCGAACCCGGCCTAAAGAACAAAACGGAAACCATACATACGGATTACCCAATCGGTATGGCAGCACAAGGCTTTTACGGAAGGCTGTAAAGAACCCGAAGGCCCCAAGCACCGATATTTCCGGCGAATATGCTGTACAACACTCTTGCAAGGTATTCCAACCCGCGCATTAATGGGGAGGACAATAACCAGGATCCCAGGCCTGTAATACGGTTACGCCACGCACAGCTCGCTGAGATATAGGATGAAAAAAAATACAGGTCTATGTGGCCGTTTTGGGTCCCTTGGGGGCTCGCTATGTCGGCGTGGCATCGTAACGCACGCGGGCGCATTGTCTTTTATTGTGTACAGAATGTCTCTGTCGTTTTTTGCTTTACTTTTAGTTTTGCTTTATTTTTATTATTATTTTTTTTTAGTCTTTTTATTTGCAGTTCTATGTACAGTATTTGACCATAGCTATGATAACAATTTTTCAAAATTATTGTAACCAACTATTGTAACCAATTATCGTAAACCAACTTGACTGCAAAACACTATTAGACATTTCTTTCATGTGACTGCGAAGTTGACATGTCAACATCTAGAGGGGCTTCACCCAACAAGGAATCATGGGGGACCATTAAAGCACGGTGTCGCGGAAAATTTTCCTGCCCCATTTATCAGGAACATCTGTGCAGCCGATGCCCTTAGTTGGATGGGGTGCACAGGTGCTTTGGGTATGGCCCTGTAGATGGCACAGTGACCACAAGATGTATCTGAATGAAACTGTATACTTATTTAAAATTTTAAAAACATGTGAGTGTTACTTACTTAGTTACAGTAGTTCTTTTGAATATTATTATTTACGTGTATAATTTAGATGAGTAATAAATACTTCTCATTTGTCTCGTAGAGCTCGTATCGTTCCTCCTAAATAACAAACAAAATAATGTGTGTTATTATCTTGGTGCAAAGGAATCTACAGTAGTTTTGTAATCAAATAATTGTTTTACTATTAACACGCTTGTTCTTTCAACCAGTTTGTTGGTCTCACAAATAGACTTTTAATAAACTTGTATCCCTCCCCTCTCCACTCATTAAAGGGGCAGCGTCATGGCACTGCGCATGTCTGGAGTCAGTGTTTCTTGTAGGCTTTCAATTGTCTACACACAGTTGAACTTTAATAGTTGTCAATGCTTTGTTAAAATAATATTCGATATTTTACTGAATGTTTATTGAAAGTTTGTGGGCATTTCCTTTGAATTCAAGTCTTCCACATGGACCAAAGGCTCTTAGGTCAACATTAGAATTTGACTGAAATTCATTGTGTCCTGGCCGGAGAGCTATTGCAAAGCTCTTCATCACACTGCACTTTTAAGCATATTCTATGTATGCTTCTTTGTACAAAATGTACCCCTCCTAATAAAACATTAAAGATCACATAACTTGTTTACTTCCTCGACTCTTTGCTTTTTATTTTTGTTCTCTTACTAGGAAAATATCGAATACAAATAATCAGTAAAGCTAGCAAGCTCATTTTGCTAGCTGTATATAATGCATATCAAGCCTGTATCTTTAGTATCCTGGATCAGGTAGACGAACCTATGTCACACCACTTTTTTGATGAGTATTATAAAAAAATACTAAAAAACGTTATCTTGAACTGTGTAAAAAAAAAAAAAAAAAAAAAAAACATAGAGAAAAAAAAAGGCCATTGGCCTGGGATCGAACCCGGCCTAAAGAACAAAACGGAAACCATACATACGGATTACCCAATCGGTATGGCAGCACAAGGCTTTTACGGAAGACTGTAAAGAACCCGAAGGCCCCAAGCACCGATATTTCCGGCGAATATGCTGTACAACACTCTTGCAAGGTATTCCAACCCGCGCATTAATGGGGAGGACAATAACCAGGATCCCAGGCCTGTAATACGGTTACGCCACGCACAGCTCGCTGAGATATAGGATGAAAAAAAATACAGGTCTATGTGGCCGTTTTGGGTCCCTTGGGGGCTCGCTATGTCGGCGTGGCATCGTAACGCACGCGGGCGCATTGTCTTTTATTGTGTACAGAATGTCTCTGTCGTTTTTTGCTTTACTTTTAGTTTTGCTTTATTTTTATTATTATTTTTTTAGTCTTTTTATTTGCAGTTCTATGTACAGTATTTGACCATAGCTATGATAACAATTTTTCAAAATTATTGTAACCAACTATTGTAACCAATTATCGTAAACCAACTTGACTGCAAAACACTATTAGACATTTCTTTCATGTGACTGCGAAGTTGACATGTCAACATCTAGAGGGGCTTCACCCAACAAGGAATCATGGGGGACCATGAAAGCACGGTGTCGCGGAAAATTTTCCTGCCCCATTTATCAGGAACATCTGTGCAGCCGATGCCCTTAGTTGGATGGGGTGCACAGGTGCTTTGGGTATGGCCCTGTAGATGGCACAGTGACCACAAGATGTATCTGAATGAAACTGTATACTTATTTAAAATTTTAAAAACATGTGAGTGTTACTTACTTAGTTACAGTAGTTCTTTTGAATATTATTATTTACGTGTATAATTTAGATGAGTAATAAATACTTCTCATTTGTCTCGTAGAGCTCGTATCGTTCCTCCTAAATAACAAACAAAATAATGTGTGTTATTATCTTGGTGCAAAGGAATCTACAGTAGTTTTGTAATCAAATAATTGTTTTACTATTAACACGCTTGTTCTTTCAACCAGTTTGTTGGTCTCACAAATAGACTTTTAATAAACTTGTATCCCTCCCCTCTCCACTCATTAAAGGGGCAGCGTCATGGCACTGCGCATGTCTGGAGTCAGTGTTTCTTGTAGGCTTTCAATTGTCTACACACAGTTGAACTTTAATAGTTGTCAATGCTTTGTTAAAATAATATTCGATATTTTACTGAATGTTTATTGACAGTTTGTGGGCATTTCCTTTGAATTTAAGTCTTCCACATGGACCAAAGGCTCTTAGGTCAACATTAGAATTTGACTGAAATTCATTGTGTCCTGGCCGGAGAGCTATTGCAAAGCTCTTCATCACACTGCACTTTTAAGCATATTCTATGTATGCTTCTTTGTACAAAATGTACTCCTCCTAATAAAACATTAAAGATCACATAACTTGTTTACTTCCTCGACTCTTTGCTTTTTATTTTTGTTCTCTTACTAGGAAAATATCGAATACAAATAATCAGTAAAGCTAGCAAGCTCATTTTGCTAGCTGTATATAATGCATATCAAGCCTGTATCTTTAGTATCCTGGATCAGGTAGACGAACCTATGTCACACCACATTTTTGATGAGTATTATAAAAAAATACTAAAAAACGTTATCTTGAACTGTGTAAAAAAAAAAAAAAAAAAAAAAAAAAAAACATAGAGAAAAAAAAAGGCCATTGGCCTGGGATCGAACCCGGCCTAAAGAACAAAACGGAAACCATACATACGGATTACCCAATCGGTATGGCAGCACAAGGCTTTTACGGAAGGCTGTAAAGAACCCGAAGGCCCCAAGCACCGATATTTCCGGCGAATATGCTGTACAACACTCTTGCAAGGTATTCCAACCCGCGCATTAATGGGGAGGACAATAACCAGGATCCCAGGCCTGTAATACGGTTACGCCACGCACAGCTCGCTGAGATATAGGATGAAAAAAAATACAGGTCTATGTGGCCGTTTTGGGTCCCTTGGGGGCTCGCTATGTCGGCGTGGCATCGTAACGCACGCGGGCGCATTGTCTTTTATTGTGTACAGAATGTCTCTGTCGTTTTTTGCTTTACTTTTAGTTTTGCTTTATTTTTATTATTATTTTTTTTAGTCTTTTTATTTGCAGTTCTATGTACAGTATTTGACCATAGCTATGATAACAATTTTTCAAAATTATTGTAACCAACTATTGTAACCAATTATCGTAAACCAACTTGACTGCAAAACACTATTAGACATTTCTTTCATGTGACTGCGAAGTTGACATGTCAACATCTAGAGGGGCTTCACCCAACAAGGAATCATGGGGGACCATGAAAGCACGGTGTCGCGGAAAATTTTCCTGCCCCATTTATCAGGAACATCTGTGCAGCCGATGCCCTTAGTTGGATGGGGTGCACAGGTGCTTTGGGTATGGCCCTGTAGATGGCACAGTGACCACAAGATGTATCTGAATGAAACTGTATACTTATTTAAAATTTTAAAAACATGTGAGTGTTACTTACTTAGTTACAGTAGTTCTTTTGAATATTATTATTTACGTGTATAATTTAGATGAGTAATAAATACTTCTCATTTGTCTCGTAGAGCTCGTATCGTTCCTCCTAAATAACAAACAAAATAATGTGTGTTATTATCTTGGTGCAAAGGAATCTACAGTAGTTTTGTAATCAAATAATTGTTTTACTATTAACACGCTTGTTCTTTCAACCAGTTTGTTGGTCTCACAAATAGACTTTTAATAAACTTGTATCCCTCCCCTCTCCACTCATTAAAGGGGCAGCGTCATGGCACTGCGCATGTCTGGAGTCAGTGTTTCTTGTAGGCTTTCAATTGTCTACACACAGTTGAACTTTAATAGTTGTCAATGCTTTGTTAAAATAATATTCGATATTTTACTGAATGTTTATTGACAGTTTGTGGGCATTTCCTTTGAATTTAAGTCTTCCACATGGACCAAAGGCTCTTAGGTCAACATTAGAATTTGACTGAAATTCATTGTGTCCTGGCCGGAGAGCTATTGCAAAGCTCTTCATCACACTGCACTTTTAAGCATATTCTATGTATGCTTCTTTGTACAAAATGTACTCCTCCTAATAAAACATTAAAGATCACATAACTTGTTTACTTCCTCGACTCTTTGCTTTTTATTTTTGTTCTCTTACTAGGAAAATATCGAATACAAATAATCAGTAAAGCTAGCAAGCTCATTTTGCTAGCTGTATATAATGTTATCAAGCCTGTATCTTTAGTATCCTGGATCAGGTAGACGAACCTATGTCACACCACTTTTTTGATGAGTATTATAAAAAAAATACTAAAAAACGTTATCTTGAACTGTGTAAAAAAAAAAAAAAAAAAAAACCATAGAGAATAAAAAAGGCCATTGGCCTGGGATCGAACCCGGCCTAAAGAACAAAACGGAAACCATACATACGGATTACCCAATCGGTATGGCAGCACAAGGCTTTTACGGAAGGCTGTAAAGAACCCGAAGGCCCCAAGCACCGATATTTCCGGCGAATATGCTGTACAACACTCTTGCAAGGTATTCCAACCCGCGCATTAATGGGGAGGACAATAACCAGGATCCCAGGCCTGTAATACGGTTACGCCACGCACAGCTCGCTGAGATATAGGATGAAAAAAAATACAGGTCTATGTGGCCGTTTTGGGTCCCTTGGGGGCTCGCTATGTCGGCGTGGCATCGTAACGCACGCGGGCGCATTGTCTTTTATTGTGTACAGAATGTCTCTGTCGTTTTTTGCTTTACTTTTAGTTTTGCTTTATTTTTATTATTATTTTTTTAGTCTTTTTATTTGCAGTTCTATGTACAGTATTTGACCATAGCTATGATAACAATTTTTCAAAATTATTGTAACCAACTATTGTAACCAATTATCGTAAACCAACTTGACTGCAAAACACTATTAGACATTTCTTTCATGTGACTGCGAAGTTGACATGTCAACATCTAGAGGGGCTTCACCCAACAAGGAATCATGGGGGACCATGAAAGCACGGTGTCGCGGAAAATTTTCCTGCCCCATTTATCAGGAACATCTGTGCAGCCGATGCCCTTAGTTGGATGGGGTGCACAGGTGCTTTGGGTATGGCCCTGTAGATGGCACAGTGACCACAAGATGTATCTGAATGAAACTGTATACTTATTTAAAATTTTAAAAACATGTGAGTGTTACTTACTTAGTTACAGTAGTTCTTTTGAATATTATTATTTACGTGTATAATTTAGATGAGTAATAAATACTTCTCATTTGTCTCGTAGAGCTCGTATCGTTCCTCCTAAATAACAAACAAAATAATGTGTGTTATTATCTTGGTGCAAAGGAATCTACAGTAGTTTTGTAATCAAATAATTGTTTTACTATTAACACGCTTGTTCTTTCAACCAGTTTGTTGGTCTCACAAATAGACTTTTAATAAACTTGTATCCCTCCCCTCTCCACTCATTAAAGGGGCAGCGTCATGGCACTGCGCATGTCTGGAGTCAGTGTTTCTTGTAGGCTTTCAATTGTCTACACACAGTTGAACTTTAATAGTTGTCAATGCTTTGTTAAAATAATATTCGATATTTTACTGAATGTTTATTGACAGTTTGTGGGCATTTCCTTTGAATTTAAGTCTTCCACATGGACCAAAGGCTCTTAGGTCAACATTAGAATTTGACTGAAATTCATTGTGTCCTGGCCGGAGAGCTATTGCAAAGCTCTTCATCACACTGCACTTTTAAGCATATTCTATGTATGCTTCTTTGTACAAAATGTACTCCTCCTAATAAAACATTAAAGATCACATAACTTGTTTACTTCCTCGACTCTTTGCTTTTTATTTTTGTTCTCTTACTAGGAAAATATCGAATACAAATAATCAGTAAAGCTAGCAAGCTCATTTTGCTAGCTGTATATAATGCATATCAAGCCTGTATCTTTAGTATCCTGGATCAGGTAGACGAACCTATGTCACACCACATTTTTGATGAGTATTATAAAAAAATACTAAAAAACGTTATCTTGAACTGTGTAAAAAAAAAAAAAAAAAAAAAAAAAAAACATAGAGAAAAAAAAAGGCCATTGGCCTGGGATCGAACCCGGCCTAAAGAACAAAACGGAAACCATACATACGGATTACCCAATCGGTATGGCAGCACAAGGCTTTTACGGAAGGCTGTAAAGAACCCGAAGGCCCCAAGCACCGATATTTCCGGCGAATATGCTGTACAACACTCTTGCAAGGTATTCCAACCCGCGCATTAATGGGGAGGACAATAACCAGGATCCCAGGCCTGTAATACGGTTACGCCACGCACAGCTCGCTGAGATATAGGATGAAAAAAAATACAGGTCTATGTGGCCGTTTTGGGTCCCTTGGGGGCTCGCTATGTCGGCGTGGCATCGTAACGCACGCGGGCGCATTGTCTTTTATTGTGTACAGAATGTCTCTGTCGTTTTTTGCTTTACTTTTAGTTTTGCTTTATTTTTATTATTATTTTTTTTAGTCTTTTTATTTGCAGTTCTATGTACAGTATTTGACCATAGCTATGATAACAATTTTTCAAAATTATTGTAACCAACTATTGTAACCAATTATCGTAAACCAACTTGACTGCAAAACACTATTAGACATTTCTTTCATGTGACTGCGAAGTTGACATGTCAACATCTAGAGGGGCTTCACCCAACAAGGAATCATGGGGGACCATGAAAGCACGGTGTCGCGGAAAATTTTCCTGCCCCATTTATCAGGAACATCTGTGCAGCCGATGCCCTTAGTTGGATGGGGTGCACAGGTGCTTTGGGTATGGCCCTGTAGATGGCACAGTGACCACAAGATGTATCTGAATGAAACTGTATACTTATTTAAAATTTTAAAAACATGTGAGTGTTACTTACTTAGTTACAGTAGTTCTTTTGAATATTATTATTTACGTGTATAATTTAGATGAGTAATAAATACTTCTCATTTGTCTCGTAGAGCTCGTATCGTTCCTCCTAAATAACAAACAAAATAATGTGTGTTATTATCTTGGTGCAAAGGAATCTACAGTAGTTTTGTAATCAAATAATTGTTTTACTATTAACACGCTTGTTCTTTCAACCAGTTTGTTGGTCTCACAAATAGACTTTTAATAAACTTGTATCCCTCCCCTCTCCACTCATTAAAGGGGCAGCGTCATGGCACTGCGCATGTCTGGAGTCAGTGTTTCTTGTAGGCTTTCAATTGTCTACACACAGTTGAACTTTAATAGTTGTCAATGCTTTGTTAAAATAATATTCGATATTTTACTGAATGTTTATTGACAGTTTGTGGGCATTTCCTTTGAATTTAAGTCTTCCACATGGACCAAAGGCTCTTAGGTCAACATTAGAATTTGACTGAAATTCATTGTGTCCTGGCCGGAGAGCTATTGCAAAGCTCTTCATCACACTGCACTTTTAAGCATATTCTATGTATGCTTCTTTGTACAAAATGTACTCCTCCTAATAAAACATTAAAGATCACATAACTTGTTTACTTCCTCGACTCTTTGCTTTTTATTTTTGTTCTCTTACTAGGAAAATATCGAATACAAATAATCAGTAAAGCTAGCAAGCTCATTTTGCTAGCTGTATATAATGTTATCAAGCCTGTATCTTTAGTATCCTGGATCAGGTAGACGAACCTATGTCACACCACTTTTTTGATGAGTATTATAAAAAAAATACTAAAAAACGTTATCTTGAACTGTGTAAAAAAAAAAAAAAAAAAAACCATAGAGAATAAAAAAGGCCATTGGCCTGGGATCGAACCCGGCCTAAAGAACAAAACGGAAACCATACATACGGATTACCCAATCGGTATGGCAGCACAAGGCTTTTACGGAAGGCTGTAAAGAACCCGAAGGCCCCAAGCACCGATATTTCCGGCGAATATGCTGTACAACACTCTTGCAAGGTATTCCAACCCGCGCATTAATGGGGAGGACAATAACCAGGATCCCAGGCCTGTAATACGGTTACGCCACGCACAGCTCGCTGAGATATAGGATGAAAAAAAATACAGGTCTATGTGGGCGTTTTGGGTCCCTTGGGGGCTCGCTATGTCGGCGTGGCATCGTAACGCACGCGGGCGCATTGTCTTTTATTGTGTACAGAATGTCTCTGTCGTTTTTTGCTTTACTTTTAGTTTTGCTTTATTTTTATTATTATTTTTTTAGTCTTTTTATTTGCAGTTCTATGTACAGTATTTGACCATAGCTATGATAACAATTTTTCAAAATTATTGTAACCAACTATTGTAACCAATTATCGTAAACCAACTTGACTGCAAAACACTATTAGACATTTCTTTCATGTGACTGCGAAGTTGACATGTCAACATCTAGAGGGGCTTCACCCAACAAGGAATCATGGGGGACCATGAAAGCACGGTGTCGCGGAAAATTTTCCTGCCCCATTTATCAGGAACATCTGTGCAGCCGATGCCCTTAGTTGGATGGGGTGCACAGGTGCTTTGGGTATGGCCCTGTAGATGGCACAGTGACCACAAGATGTATCTGAATGAAACTGTATACTTATTTAAAATTTTAAAAACATGTGAGTGTTACTTACTTAGTTACAGTAGTTCTTTTGAATATTATTATTTACGTGTATAATTTAGATGAGTAATAAATACTTCTCATTTGTCTCGTAGAGCTCGTATCGTTCCTCCTAAATAACAAACAAAATAATGTGTGTTATTATCTTGGTGCAAAGGAATCTACAGTAGTTTTGTAATCAAATAATTGTTTTACTATTAACACGCTTGTTCTTTCAACCAGTTTGTTGGTCTCACAAATAGACTTTTAATAAACTTGTATCCCTCCCCTCTCCACTCATTAAAGGGGCAGCGTCATGGCACTGCGCATGTCTGGAGTCAGTGATTCTTGTAGGCTTTCAATTGTCTACACACAGTTGAACTTTAATAGTTGTCAATGCTTTGTTAAAATAATATTCGATATTTTACTGAATGTTTATTGACAGTTTGTGGGCATTTCCTTTGAATTTAAGTCTTCCACATGGACCAAAGGCTCTTAGGTCAACATTAGAATTTGACTGAAATTCATTGTGTCCTGGCCGGAGAGCTATTGCAAAGCTCTTCATCACACTGCACTTTTAAGCATATTCTATGTATGCTTCTTTGTACAAAATGTACCCCTCCTAATAAAACATTAAAGATCACATAACTTGTTTACTTCCTCGACTCTTTGCTTTTTATTTTTGTTCTCTTACTAGGAAAATATCGAATACAAATAATCAGTAAAGCTAGCAAGCTCATTTTGCTAGCTGTATATAATGCATATCAAGCCTGTATCTTTAGTATCCTGGATCAGGTAGACGAACCTATGTCACACCACTTTTTTGATGAGTATTATAAAAAAATACTAAAAAACGTTATCTTGAACTGTGTAAAAAAAAAAAAAAAAAAAAAAAAAAAAAACCATAGAGAAAAAAAAAGGCCATTGGCCTGGGATCGAACCCGGCCTAAAGAACAAAACGGAAACCATACATACGGATTACCCAATCGGTATGGCAGCACAAGGCTTTTACGGAAGGCTGTAAAGAACCCGAAGGCCCCAAGCACCGATATTTCCGGCGAATATGCTGTACAACACTCTTGCAAGGTATTCCAACCCGCGCATTAATGGGGAGGACAATAACCAGGATCCCAGGCCTGTAATACGGTTACGCCACGCACAGCTCGCTGAGATATAGGATGAAAAAAAATACAGGTCTATGTGGGCGTTTTGGGTCCCTTGGGGGCTCGCTATGTCGGCGTGGCATCGTAACGCACGCGGGCGCATTGTCTTTTATTGTGTACAGAATGTCTCTGTCGTTTTTGGCTTTACTTTTAGTTTTGCTTTATTTTTATTATTATTTTTTTAGTCTTTTTATTTGCAGTTCTATGTACAGTATTTGACCATAGCTATGATAACAATTTTTCAAAATTATTGTAACCAACTATTGTAACCAATTATCGTAAACCAACTTGACTGCAAAACACTATTAGACATTTCTTTCATGTGACTGCGAAGTTGACATGTCAACATCTAGAGGGGCTTCACCCAACAAGGAATCATGGGGGACCATGAAAGCACGGTGTCGCGGAAAATTTTCCTGCCCCATTTATCAGGAACATCTGTGCAGCCGATGCCCTTAGTTGGATGGGGTGCACAGGTGCTTTGGGTATGGCCCTGTAGATGGCACAGTGACCACAAGATGTATCTGAATGAAACTGTATACTTATTTAAAATTTTAAAAACATGTGAGTGTTGCTTACTTAGTTACAGTAGTTCTTTTGAATATTATTATTTACGTGTATAATTTAGATGAGTAATAAATACTTCTCATTTGTCTCGTAGAGCTCGTATCGTTCCTCCTAAATAACAAACAAAATAATGTGTGTTATTATCTTGGTGCAAAGGAATCTACAGTAGTTTTGTAATCAAATAATTGTTTTACTATTAACACGCTTGTTCTTTCAACCAGTTTGTTGGTCTCACAAATAGACTTTTAATAAACTTGTATCCCTCCCCTCTCCACTCATTAAAGGGGCAGCGTCATGGCACTGCGCATGTCTGGAGTCAGTGATTCTTGTAGACTTTCAATTGTCTACACACAGTTGAACTTTAATAGTTGTCAATGCTTTGTTAAAATAATATTCGATATTTTACTGAATGTTTATTGACAGTTTGTGGGCATTTCCTTTGAATTTAAGTCTTCCACATGGACCAAAGGCTCTTAGGTCAACATTAGAATTTGACTGAAATTCATTGTGTCCTGGCCGGAGAGCTATTGCAAAGCTCTTCATCACACTGCACTTTTAAGCATATTCTATGTATGCTTCTTTGTACAAAATGTACCCCTCCTAATAAAACATTAAAGATCACATAACTTGTTTACTTCCTCGACTCTTTGCTTTTTATTTTTGTTCTCTTACTAGGAAAATATCGAATACAAATAATCAGTAAAGCTAGCAAGCTCATTTTGCTAGCTGTATATAATGCATATCAAGCCTGTATCTTTAGTATCCTGGATCAGGTAGACGAACCTATGTCACACCACTTTTTTGATGAGTATTATAAAAAAATACTAAAAAACGTTATCTTGAACTGTGTAAAAAAAAAAAAAAAAAAAAAAAACCATAGAGAAAAAAAAAGGCCATTGGCCTGGGATCGAACCCGGCCTAAAGAACAAAACGGAAACCATACATACGGATTACCCAATCGGTATGGCAGCACAAGGCTTTTACGGAAGGCTGTAAAGAACCCGAAGGCCCCAAGCACCGATATTTCCGGCGAATATGCTGTACAACACTCTTGCAAGGTATTCCAACCCGCGCATTAATGGGGAGGACAATAACCAGGATCCCAGGCCTGTAATACGGTTACGCCACGCACAGCTCGCTGAGATATAGGATGAAAAAAAATACAGGTCTATGTGGGCGTTTTGGGTCCCTTGGGGGCTCGCTATGTCGGCGTGGCATCGTAACGCACGCGGGCGCATTGTCTTTTATTGTGTACAGAATGTCTCTGTCGTTTTTTGCTTTACTTTTAGTTTTGCTTTATTTTTATTATTATTTTTTTTAGTCTTTTTATTTGCAGTTCTATGTACAGTATTTGACCATAGCTATGATAACAATTTTTCAAAATTATTGTAACCAACTATTGTAACCAATTATCGTAAACCAACTTGACTGCAAAACACTATTAGACATTTCTTTCATGTGACTGCGAAGTTGACATGTCAACATCTAGAGGGGCTTCACCCAACAAGGAATCATGGGGGACCATGAAAGCACGGTGTCGCGGAAAATTTTCCTGCCCCATTTATCAGGAACATCTGTGCAGCCGATGCCCTTAGTTGGATGGGGTGCACAGGTGCTTTGGGTATGGCCCTGTAGATGGCACAGTGACCACAAGATGTATCTGAATGAAACTGTATACTTATTTAAAATTTTAAAAACATGTGAGTGTTACTTACTTAGTTACAGTAGTTCTTTTGAATATTATTATTTACGTGTATAATTTAGATGAGTAATAAATACTTCTCATTTGTCTCGTAGAGCTCGTATCGTTCCTCCTAAATAACAAACAAAATAATGTGTGTTATTATCTTGGTGCAAAGGAATCTACAGTAGTTTTGTAATCAAATAATTGTTTTACTATTAACACGCTTGTTCTTTCAACCAGTGTGTTGGTCTCACAAATAGACTTTTAATAAACTTGTATCCCTCCCCTCTCCACTCATTAAAGGGGCAGCGTCATGGCACTGCGCATGTCTGGAGTCAGTGTTTCTTGTAGGCTTTCAATTGTCTACACACAGTTGAACTTTAATAGTTGTCAATGCTTTGTTAAAATAATATTCGATATTTTACTGAATGTTTATTGACAGTTTGTGGGCATTTCCTTTGAATTTAAGTCTTCCACATGGACCAAAGGCTCTTAGGTCAACATTAGAATTTGACTGAAATTCATTGTGTCCTGGCCGGAGAGCTATTGCAAAGCTCTTCATCACACTGCACTTTTAAGCATATTCTATGTATGCTTCTTTGTACAAAATGTACCCCTCCTAATAAAACATTAAAGATCACATAACTTGTTTACTTCCTCGACTCTTTGCTTTTTATTTTTGTTCTCTTACTAGGAAAATATCGAATACAAAAAATCAGTAAAGCTAGCAAGCTCATTTTGCTAGCTGTATATAATGCATATCAAGCCTGTATCTTTAGTATCCTGGATCAGGTAGACGAACCTATGTCACACCACTTTTTTGATGAGTATTATAAAAAAATACTAAAAAACGTTATCTTGAACTGTGTAAAAAAAAAAAAAAAAAAAAAAAAAACATAGAGAAAAAAAAAGGCCATTGGCCTGGGATCGAACCCGGCCTAAAGAACAAAACGGAAACCATACATACGGATTACCCAATCGGTATGGCAGCACAAGGCTTTTACGGAAGGCTGTAAAGAACCCGAAGGCCCCAAGCACCGATATTTCCGGCGAATATGCTGTACAACACTCTTGCAAGGTATTCCAACCCGCGCATTAATGGGGAGGACAATAACCAGGATCCCAGGCCTGTAATACGGTTACGCCACGCACAGCTCGCTGAGATATAGGATGAAAAAAAATACAGGTCTATGTGGGCGTTTTGGGTCCCTTGGGGGCTCGCTATGTCGGCGTGGCATCGTAACGCACGCGGGCGCATTGTCTTTTATTGTGTACAGAATGTCTCTGTCGTTTTTTGCTTTACTTTTAGTTTTGCTTTATTTTTATTATTATTTGTTTTAGTCTTTTTATTTGCAGTTCTATGTACAGTATTTGACCATAGCTATGATAACAATTTTTCAAAATTATTGTAACCAACTATTGTAACCAATTATCGTAAACCAACTTGACTGCAAAACACTATTAGACATTTCTTTCATGTGACTGCGAAGTTGACATGTCAACATCTAGAGGGGCTTCACCCAACAAGGAATCATGGGGGACCATGAAAGCACGGTGTCGCGGAAAATTTTCCTGCCCCATTTATCAGGAACATCTGTGCAGCCGATGCCCTTAGTTGGATGGGGTGCACAGGTGCTTTGGGTATGGCCCTGTAGATGGCACAGTGACAACAAGATGTATCTGAATGAAACTGTATACTTATTTAAAATTTTAAAAACATGTGAGTGTTACTTACTTAGTTACAGTAGTTCTTTTGAATATTATTATTTACGTGTATAATTTAGATGAGTAATAAATACTTCTCATTTGTCTCGTAGAGCTCGTATCGTTCCTCCTAAATAACAAACAAAATAATGTGTGTTATTATCTTGGTGCAAAGGAATCTACAGTAGTTTTGTAATCAAATAATTGTTTTACTATTAACACGCTTGTTCTTTCAACCAGTTTGTTGGTCTCACAAATAGACTTTTAATAAACTTGTATCCCTCCCCTCTCCACTCATTAAAGGGGCAGCGTCATGGCACTGCGCATGTCTGGAGTCAGTGTTTCTTGTAGGCTTTCAATTGTCTACACACAGTTGAACTTTAATAGTTGTCAATGCTTTGTTAAAATAATATTCGATATTTTACTGAATGTTTATTGACAGTTTGTGGGCATTTCCTTTGAATTTAAGTCTTCCACATGGACCAAAGGCTCTTAGGTCAACATTAGAATTTGACTGAAATTCATTGTGTCCTGGCCGGAGAGCTATTGCAAAGCTCTTCATCACACTGCACTTTTAAGCATATTCTATGTATGCTTCTTTGTACAAAATGTACCCCTCCTAATAAAACATTAAAGATCACATAACTTGTTTACTTCCTCGACTCTTTGCTTTTTATTTTTGTTCTCTTACTAGGAAAATATCGAATACAAATAATCAGTAAAGCTAGCAAGCTCATTTTGCTAGCTGTATATAATGCATATCAAGCCTGTATCTTTAGTATCCTGGATCAGGTAGACGAACCTATGTCACACCACTTTTTTGATGAGTATTATAAAAAAATACTAAAAAACGTTATCTTGAACTGTGTAAAAAAAAAAAAAAAAAAAAAAAAAAAAACCATAGAGAAAAAAAAAGGCCATTGGCCTGGGATCGAACCCGGCCTAAAGAACAAAACGGAAACCATACATACGGATTACCCAATCGGTATGGCAGCACAAGGCTTTTACGGAAGGCTGTAAAGAACCCGAAGGCCCCAAGCACCGATATTTCCGGCGAATATGCTGTACAACACTCTTGCAAGTTATTCCAACCCGCGCATTAATGGGGAGGACAATAACCAGGATCCCAGGCCTGTAATACGGTTACGCCACGCACAGCTCGCTGAGATATAGGATGAAAAAAAATACAGGTCTATGTGGGCGTTTTGGGTCCCTTGGGGGCTCGCTATGTCGGCGTGGCATCGTAACGCACGCGGGCGCATTGTCTTTTATTGTGTACAGAATGTCTCTGTCGTTTTTTGCTTTACTTTTAGTTTTGCTTTATTTTTATTATTATTTTTTTAGTCTTTTTATTTGCAGTTCTATGTACAGTATTTGACCATAGCTATGATAACAATTTTTCAAAATTATTGTAACCAACTATTGTAACCAATTATCGTAAACCAACTTGACTGCAAAACACTATTAGACATTTCTTTCATGTGACTGCGAAGTTGACATGTCAACATCTAGAGGGGCTTCACCCAACAAGGAATCATGGGGGACCATGAAAGCACGGTGTCGCGGAAAATTTTCCTGCCCCATTTATCAGGAACATCTGTGCAGCCGATGCCCTTAGTTGGATGGGGTGCACAGGTGCTTTGGGTATGGCCCTGTAGATGGCACAGTGACCACAAGATGTATCTGAATGAAACTGTATACTTATTTAAAATTTTAAAAACATGTGAGTGTTACTTACTTAGTTACAGTAGTTCTTTTGAATATTATTATTTACGTGTATAATTTAGATGAGTAATAAATACTTCTCATTTGTCTCGTAGAGCTCGTATCGTTCCTCCTAAATAACAAACAAAATAATGTGTGTTATTATCTTGGTGCAAAGGAATCTACAGTAGTTTTGTAATCAAATAATTGTTTTACTATTAACACGCTTGTTCTTTCAACCAGTTTGTTGGTCTCACAAATAGACTTTTAATAAACTTGTATCCCTCCCCTCTCCACTCATTAAAGGGGCAGCGTCATGGCACTGCGCATGTCTGGAGTCAGTGTTTCTTGTAGGCTTTCAATTGTCTACACACAGTTGAACTTTAATAGTTGTCAATGCTTTGTTAAAATAATATTCGATATTTTACTGAATGTTTATTGACAGTTTGTGGGCATTTCCTTTGAATTCAAGTCTTCCACATGGACCAAAGGCTCTTAGGTCAACATTAGAATTTGACTGAAATTCATTGTGTCCTGGCCGGAGAGCTATTGCAAAGCTCTTCATCACACTGCACTTTTAAGCATATTCTATGTATGCTTCTTTGTACAAAATGTACCCCTCCTAATAAAACATTAAAGATCACATAACTTGTTTACTTCCTCGACTCTTTGCTTTTTATTTTTGTTCTCTTACTAGGAAAATATCGAATACAAATAATCAGTAAAGCTAGCAAGCTCATTTTGCTAGCTGTATATAATGCATATCAAGCCTGTATCTTTAGTATCCTGGATCAGGTAGACGAACCTATGTCACACCACTTTTTTGATGAGTATTATAAAAAAATACTAAAAAACGTTATCTTGAACTGTGTAAAAAAAAAAAAAAAAAAAAAACCATAGAGAAAAAAAAAGGCCATTGGCCTGGGATCGAACCCGGCCTAAAGAACAAAACGGAAACCATACATACGGATTACCCTATCGGTATGGCAGCACAAGGCTTTTACGGAAGGCTGTAAAGAACCCGAAGGCCCCAAGCACCGATATTTCCGGCGAATATGCTGTACAACACTCTTGCAAGGTATTCCAACCCGCGCATTAATGGGGAGGACAATAACCAGGATCCCAGGCCTGTAATACGGTTACGCCACGCACAGCTCGCTGAGATATAGGATGAAAAAAAATACAGGTCTATGTGGGCGTTTTGGGTCCCTTGGGGGCTCGCTATGTCGGCGTGGCATCGTAACGCACGCGGGCGCATTGTCTTTTATTGTGTACAGAATGTCTCTGTCGTTTTTTGCTTTACTTTTAGTTTTGCTTTATTTTTATTATTATTTTTTTTTTAGTCTTTTTATTTGCAGTTCTATGTACAGTATTTGACCATAGCTATGATAACAATTATTCAAAATTATTGTAACCAACTATTGTAACCAATTATCGTAAACCAACTTGACTGCAAAACACTATTAGACATTTCTTTCATGTGACTGCGAAGTTGACATGTCAACATCTAGAGGGGCTTCACCCAACAAGGAATCATGGGGGACCATGAAAGCACGGTGTCGCGGAAAATTTTCCTGCCCCATTTATCAGGAACATCTGTGCAGCCGATGCCCTTAGTTGGATGGGGTGCACAGGTGCTTTGGGTATGGCCCTGTAGATGGCACAGTGACCACAAGATGTATCTGAATGAAACTGTATACTTATTTAAAATTTTAAAAACATGTGAGTGTTACTTACTTAGTTACAGTAGTTCTTTTGAATATTATTATTTACGTGTATAATTTAGATGAGTAATAAATACTTCTCATTTGTCTCGTAGAGCTCGTATCGTTCCTCCTAAATAACAAACAAAATAATGTGTGTTATTATCTTGGTGCAAAGGAATCTACAGTAGTTTTGTAATCAAATAATTGTTTTACTATTAACACGCTTGTTCTTTCAACCAGTTTGTTGGTCTCACAAATAGACTTTTAATAAACTTGTATCCCTCCCCTCTCCACTCATTAAAGGGGCAGCGTCATGGCACTGCGCATGTCTGGAGTCAGTGTTTCTTGTAGGCTTTCAATTGTCTACACACAGTTGAACTTTAATAGTTGTCAATGCTTTGTTAAAATAATATTCGATATTTTACTGAATGTTTATTGACAGTTTGTGGGCATTTCCTTTGAATTTAAGTCTTCCACATGGACCAAAGGCTCTTAGGTCAACATTAGAATTTGACTGAAATTCATTGTGTCCTGGCCGGAGAGCTATTGCAAAGCTCTTCATCACACTGCACTTTTAAGCATATTCTATGTATGCTTCTTTGTACAAAATGTACCCCTCCTAATAAAACATTAAAGATCACATAACTTGTTTACTTCCTCGACTCTTTGCTTTTTATTTTTGTTCTCTTACTAGGAAAATATCGAATACAAATAATCAGTAAAGCTAGCAAGCTCATTTTGCTAGCTGTATATAATGCATATCAAGCCTGTATCTTTAGTATCCTGGATCAGGTAGACGAACCTATGTCACACCACTTTTTTGATGAGTATTATAAAAAAATACTAAAAAACGTTATCTTGAACTGTGTAAAAAAAAAAAAAAAAAAAAAAAACAAACCATAGAGAAAAAAAAAGGCCATTGGCCTGGGATCGAACCCGGCCTAAAGAACAAAACGGAAACCATACATACGGATTACCCAATCGGTATGGCAGCACAATGCTTTTACGGAAGGCTGTAAAGAACCCGAAGGCCCCAAGCACCGATATTTCCGGCGAATATGCTGTACAACACTCTTGCAAGGTATTCCAACCCGCGCATTAATGGGGAGGACAATAACCAGGATCCCAGGCCTGTAATACGGTTACGCCACGCACAGCTCGCTGAGATATAGGATGAAAAAAAATACAGGTCTATGTGGGCGTTTTGGGTCCCTTGGGGGCTCGCTATGTCGGCGTGGCATCGTAACGCACGCGGGCGCATTGTCTTTTATTGTGTACAGAATGTCTCTGTCGTTTTTTGCTTTACTTTTAGTTTTGCTTTATTTTTATTATTATTTTTTTAGTCTTTTTATTTGCAGTTCTATGTACAGTATTTGACCATAGCTATGATAACAATTTTTCAAAATTATTGTAACCAACTATTGTAACCAATTATCGTAAACCAACTTGACTGCAAAACACTATTAGACATTTCTTTCATGTGACTGCGAAGTTGACATGTCAACATCTAGAGGGGCTTCACCCAACAAGGAATCATGGGGGACCATGAAAGCACGGTGTCGCGGAAAATTTTCCTGCCCCATTTATCAGGAACATCTGTGCAGCCGATGCCCTTAGTTGGATGGGGTGCACAGGTGCTTTGGGTATGGCCCTGTAGATGGCACAGTGACCACAAGATGTATCTGAATGAAACTGTATACTTATTTAAAATTTTAAAAACATGTGAGTGTTACTTACTTAGTTACAGTAGTTCTTTTGAATATTATTATTTACGTGTATAATTTAGATGAGTAATAAATACTTCTCATTTGTCTCGTAGAGCTCGTATCGTTCCTCCTAAATAACAAACAAAATAATGTGTGTTATTATCTTGGTGCAAAGGAATCTACAGTAGTTTTGTAATCAAATAATTGTTTTACTATTAACACGCTTGTTCTTTCAACCAGTTTGTTGGTCTCACAAATAGACTTTTAATAAACTTGTATCCCTCCCCTCTCCACTCATTAAAGGGGCAGCGTCATGGCACTGCGCATGTCTGGAGTCAGTGTTTCTTGTAGGCTTTCAATTGTCTACACACAGTTGAACTTTAATAGTTGTCAATGCTTTGTTAAAATAATATTCGATATTTTACTGAATGTTTATTGACAGTTTGTGGGCATTTCCTTTGAATTTAAGTCTTCCACATGGACCAAAGGCTCTTAGGTCAACATTAGAATTTGACTGAAATTCATTGTGTCCTGGCCGGAGAGCTATTGCAAAGCTCTTCATCACACTGCACTTTTAAGCATATTCTATGTATGCTTCTTTGTACAAAATGTACCCCTCCTAATAAAACATTAAAGATCACATAACTTGTTTACTTCCTCGACTCTTTGCTTTTTATTTTTGTTCTCTTACTAGGAAAATATCGAATACAAATAATCAGTAAAGCTAGCAAGCTCATTTTGCTAGCTGTATATAATGCATATCAAGCCTGTATCTTTAGTATCCTGGATCAGGTAGACGAACCTATGTCACACCACTTTTTTGATGAGTATTATAAAAAAATACTAAAAAACGTTATCTTGAACTGTGTAAAAAAAAAAAAAAAAAAAAAAACAAACCATAGAGAAAAAAAAAGGCCATTGGCCTGGGATCGAACCCGGCCTAAAGAACAAAACGGAAACCATACATACGGATTACCCAATCGGTATGGCAGCACAAGGCTTTTACGGAAGGCTGTAAAGAACCCGAAGGCCCCAAGCACCGATATTTCCGGCGAATATGCTGTACAACACTCTTGCAAGGTATTCCAACCCGCGCATTAATGGGGAGGACAATAACCAGGATCCCAGGCCTGTAATACGGTTACGCCACGCACAGCTCGCTGAGATATAGGATGAAAAAAAATACAGGTCTATGTGGGCGTTTTGGGTCCCTTGGGGGCTCGCTATGTCGGCGTGGCATCGTAACGCACGCGGGCGCATTGTCTTTTATTGTGTACAGAATGTCTCTGTCGTTTTTTGCTTTACTTTTAGTTTTGCTTTATTTTTATTATTATTTTTTTAGTCTTTTTATTTGCAGTTCTATGTACAGTATTTGACCATAGCTATGATAACAATTTTTCAAAATTATTGTAACCAACTATTGTAACCAATTATCGTAAACCAACTTGACTGCAAAACACTATTAGACATTTCTTTCATGTGACTGCGAAGTTGACATGTCAACATCTAGAGGGGCTTCACCCAACAAGGAATCATGGGGGACCATGAAAGCACGGTGTCGCGGAAAATTTTCCTGCCCCATTTATCAGGAACATCTGTGCAGCCGATGCCCTTAGTTGGATGGGGTGCACAGGTGCTTTGGGTATGGCCCTGTAGATGGCACAGTGACCACAAGATGTATCTGAATGAAACTGTATACTTATTTAACATTTTAAAAACATGTGAGTGTTACTTACTTAGTTACAGTAGTTCTTTTGAATATTATTATTTACGTGTATAATTTAGATGAGTAATAAATACTTCTCATTTGTCTCGTAGAGCTCGTATCGTTCCTCCTAAATAACAAACAAAATAATGTGTGTTATTATCTTGGTGCAAAGGAATCTACAGTAGTTTTGTAATCAAATAATTGTTTTACTATTAACACGCTTGTTCTTTCAACCAGTTTGTTGGTCTCACAAATAGACTTTTAATAAACTTGTATCCCTCCCCTCTCCACTCATTAAAGGGGCAGCGTCATGGCACTGCGCATGTCTGGAGTCAGTGTTTCTTGTAGGCTTTCAATTGTCTACACACAGTTGAACTTTAATAGTTGTCAATGCTTTGTTAAAATAATATTCGATATTTTACTGAATGTTTATTGACAGTTTGTGGGCATTTCCTTTGAATTTAAGTCTTCCACATGGACCAAAGGCTCTTAGGTCAACATTAGAATTTGACTGAAATTCATTGTGTCCTGGCCGGAGAGCTATTGCAAAGCTCTTCATCACACTGCACTTTTAAGCATATTCTATGTATGCTTCTTTGTACAAAATGTACCCCTCCTAATAAAACATTAAAGATCACATAACTTGTTTACTTCCTCGACTCTTTGCTTTTTATTTTTGTTCTCTTACTAGGAAAATATCGAATACAAATAATCAGTAAAGCTAGCAAGCTCATTTTGCTAGCTGTATATAATGCATATCAAGCCTGTATCTTTAGTATCCTGGATCAGGTAGACGAACCTATGTCACACCACTTTTTTGATGAGTATTATAAAAAAATACTAAAAAACGTTATCTTGAACTGTGTAAAAAAAAAAAAAAAAAAAAAAAAAAAACATAGAGAAAAAAAAAGCCCATTGGCCTGGGATCGAACCCGGCCTAAAGAACAAAACGGAAACCATACATACGGATTACCCAATCGGTATGGCAGCACAAGGCTTTTACGGAAGGCTGTAAAGAACCCGAAGGCCCCAAGCACCGATATTTCCGGCGAATATGCTGTACAACACTCTTGCAAGGTATTCCAACCCGCGCATTAATGGGGAGGACAATAACCAGGATCCCAGGCCTGTAATACGGTTACGCCACGCACAGCTCGCTGAGATATAGGATGAAAAAAAATACAGGTCTATGTGGGCGTTTTGGGTCCCTTGGGGGCTCGCTATGTCGGCGTGGCATCGTAACGCACGCGGGCGCATTGTCTTTTATTGTGTACAGAATGTCTCTGTCGTTTTTTGCTTTACTTTTAGTTTTGCTTTATTTTTATTATTATTTTTTTTTAGTCTTTTTATTTGCAGTTCTATGTACAGTATTTGACCATAGCTATGATAACAATTATTCAAAATTATTGTAACCAACTATTGTAACCAATTATCGTAAACCAACTTGACTGCAAAACACTATTAGACATTTCTTTCATGTGACTGCGAAGTTGACATGTCAACATCTAGAGGGGCTTCACCCAACAAGGAATCATGGGGGACCATGAAAGCACGGTGTCGCGGAA
This sequence comes from Nematostella vectensis, assembly GCF_932526225.1. Lineage (NCBI taxonomy): Eukaryota > Metazoa > Cnidaria > Anthozoa > Actiniaria > Edwardsiidae > Nematostella > Nematostella vectensis. Next base: position 12,154,018 of record NC_064048.1, on the reverse strand, counting down.
AATTTTCCTGCCCCATTTATCAGGAACATCTGTGCAGCCGATGCCCTTAGTTGGATGGGGTGCACAGGTGCTTTGGGTATGGCCCTGTAGATGGCACAGTGACCACAAGATGTATCTGAATGAAACTGTATACTTATTTAAAATTTTAAAAACATGTGAGTGTTACTTACTTAGTTACAGTAGTTCTTTTGAATATTATTATTTACGTGTATAATTTAGATGAGTAATAAATACTTCTCATTTGTCTCGTAGAGCTCGTATCGTTCCTCCTAAATAACAAACAAAATAATGTGTGTTATTATCTTGGTGCAAAGGAATCTACAGTAGTTTTGTAATCAAATAATTGTTTTACTATTAACACGCTTGTTCTTTCAACCAGTTTGTTGGTCTCACAAATAGACTTTTAATAAACTTGTATCCCTCCCCTCTCCACTCATTAAAGGGGCAGCGTCATGGCACTGCGCATGTCTGGAGTCAGTGTTTCTTGTAGGCTTTCAATTGTCTACACACAGTTGAACTTTAATAGTTGTCAATGCTTTGTTAAAATAATATTCGATATTTTACTGAATGTTTATTGACAGTTTGTGGGCATTTCCTTTGAATTTAAGTCTTCCACATGGACCAAAGGCTCTTAGGTCAACATTAGAATTTGACTGAAATTCATTGTGTCCTGGCCGGAGAGCTATTGCAAAGCTCTTCATCACACTGCACTTTTAAGCATATTCTATGTATGCTTCTTTGTACAAAATGTACCCCTCCTAATAAAACATTAAAGATCACATAACTTGTTTACTTCCTCGACTCTTTGCTTTTTATTTTTGTTCTCTTACTAGGAAAATATCGAATACAAATAATCAGTAAAGCTAGCAAGCTCATTTTGCTAGCTGTATATAATGCATATCAAGCCTGTATCTTTAGTATCCTGGATCAGGTAGACGAACCTATGTCACACCACTTTTTTGATGAGTATTATAAAAAAATACTAAAAAACGTTATCTTGAACTGTGTAAAAAAAAAAAAAAAAAAAAAAAAAAAAAAAAACCATAGAGAAAAAAAAAGGCCATTGGCCTGGGATCGAATCCGGCCTAAAGAACAAAACGGAAACCATACATACGGATTACCCTATCGGTATGGCAGCACAAGGCTTTTACGGAAGGCTGTAAAGAACCCGAAGGCCCCAAGCACCGATATTTCCGGCGAATATGCTGTACAACACTCTTGCAAGGTATTCCAACCCGCGCATTAATGGGGAGGACAATAACCAGGATCCCAGGCCTGTAATACGGTTACGCCACGCACAGCTCGCTGAGATATAGGATGAAAAAAAATACAGGTCTATGTGGGCGTTTTGGGTCCCTTGGGGGCTCGCTATGTCGGCGTGGCATCGTAACGCACGCGGGCGCATTGTCTTTTATTGTGTACAGAATGTCTCTGTCGTTTTTTGCTTTACTTTTAGTTTTGTTTTATTTTTATTATTATTTTTTTTTTAGTCTTTTTATTTGCAGTTCTATGTACAGTATTTGACCATAGCTATGATAACAATTATTCAAAATTATTGTAACCAACTATTGTAACCAATTATCGTAAACCAACTTGACTGCAAAACACTATTAGACATTTCTTTCATGTGACTGCGAAGTTGACATGTCAACATCTAGAGGGGCTTCACCCAACAAGGAATCATGGGGGACCATGAAAGCACGGTGTCGCGGAAAATTTTCCTGCCCCATTTATCAGGAACATCTGTGCAGCCGATGCCCTTAGTTGGATGGGGTGCACAGGTGCTTTGGGTATGGCCCTGTAGATGGCACAGTGACCACAAGATGTATCTGAATGAAACTGTATACTTATTTAAAATTTTAAAAACATGTGAGTGTTACTTACTTAGTTACAGTAGTTCTTTTGAATATTATTATTTACGTGTATAATTTAGATGAGTAATAAATACTTCTCATTTGTCTCGTAGAGCTCGTATCGTTCCTCCTAAATAACAAACAAAATAATGTGTGTTATTATCTTGGTGCAAAGGAATCTACAGTAGTTTTGTAATCAAATAATTGTTTTACTATTAACACGCTTGTTCTTTCAACCAGTTTGTTGGTCTCACAAATAGACTTTTAATAAACTTGTATCCCTCCCCTCTCCACTCATTAAAGGGGCAGCGTCATGGCACTGCGCATGTCTGGAGTCAGTGTTTCTTGTAGGCTTTCAATTGTCTACACACAGTTGAACTTTAATAGTTGTCAATGCTTTGTTAAAATAATATTCGATATTTTACTGAATGTTTATTGACAGTTTGTGGGCATTTCCTTTGAATTTAAGTCTTCCACATGGACCAAAGGCTCTTAGGTCAACATTAGAATTTGACTGAAATTCATTGTGTCCTGGCCGGAGAGCTATTGCAAAGCTCTTCATCACACTGCACTTTTAAGCATATTCTATGTATGCTTCTTTGTACAAAATGTACCCCTCCTAATAAAACATTAAAGATCACATAACTTGTTTACTTCCTCGACTCTTTGCTTTTTATTTTTGTTCTCTTACTAGGAAAATATCGAATACAAATAATCAGTAAAGCTAGCAAGCTCATTTTGCTAGCTGTATATAATGCATATCAAGCCTGTATCTTTAGTATCCTGGATCAGGTAGACGAACCTATGTCACACCACTTTTTTGATGAGTATTATAAAAAAATACTAAAAAACGTTATCTTGAACTGTGTAAAAAAAAAAAAAAAAAAAAAAAAAAAAAAAACCATAGAGAAAAAAAAAGGCCATTGGCCTGGGATCGAATCCGGCCTAAAGAACAAAACGGAAACCATACATACGGATTACCCTATCGGTATGGCAGCACAAGGCTTTTACGGAAGGCTGTAAAGAACCCGAAGGCCCCAAGCACCGATATTTCCGGCGAATATGCTGTACAACACTCTTGCAAGGTATTCCAACCCGCGCATTAATGGGGAGGACAATAACCAGGATCCCAGGCCTGTAATACGGTTACGCCACGCACAGCTCGCTGAGATATAGGATGAAAAAAAATACAGGTCTATGTGGGCGTTTTGGGTCCCTTGGGGGCTCGCTATGTCGGCGTGGCATCGTATCGCACGCGGGCGCATTGTCTTTTATTGTGTACAGAATGTCTCTGTCGTTTTTTGCTTTACTTTTAGTTTTGCTTTATTTTTATTATTATTTTTTTAGTCTTTTTATTTGCAGTTCTATGTACAGTATTTGACCATAGCTATGATAACAATTTTTCAAAATTATTGTAACCAACTATTGTAACCAATTATCGTAAACCAACTTGACTGCAAAACACTATTAGACATTTCTTTCATGTGACTGCGAAGTTGACATGTCAACATCTAGAGGGGCTTCACCCAACAAGGAATCATGGGGGACCATGAAAGCACGGTGTCGCGGAAAATTTTCCTGCCCCATTTATCAGGAACATCTGTGCAGCCGATGCCCTTAGTTGGATGGGGTGCACAGGTGCTTTGGGTATGGCCCTGTAGATGGCACAGTGACCACAAGATGTATCTGAATGAAACTGTATACTTATTTAAAATTTTAAAAACATGTGAGTGTTACTTACTTAGTTACAGTAGTTCTTTTGAATATTATTATTTACATGTATAATTTAGATGAGTAATAAATACTTCTCATTTGTCTCGTAGAGCTCGTATCGTTCCTCCTAAATAACAAACAAAATAATGTGTGTTATTATCTTGGTGCAAAGGAATCTACAGTAGTTTTGTAATCAAATAATTGTTTTACTATTAACACGCTTGTTCTTTCAACCAGTTTGTTGGTCTCACAAATAGACTTTTAATAAACTTGTATCCCTCCCCTCTCCACTCATTAAAGGGGCAGCGTCATGGCACTGCGCATGTCTGGAGTCAGTGTTTCTTGTAGGCTTTCAATTGTCTACACACAGTTGAACTTTAATAGTTGTCAATGCTTTGTTAAAATAATATTCGATATTTTACTGAATGTTTATTGACAGTTTGTGGGCATTTCCTTTGAATTTAAGTCTTCCACATGGACCAAAGGCTCTTAGGTCAACATTAGAATTTGACTGAAATTCATTGTGTCCTTGCCGGAGAGCTATTGCAAAGCTCTTCATCACACTGCACTTTTAAGCATATTCTATGTATGCTTCTTTGTACAAAATGTACCCCTCCTAATAAAACATTAAAGATCACATAACTTGTTTACTTCTTCGACTCTTTGCTTTTTATTTTTGTTCTCTTACTAGGAAAATATCGAATACAAATAATCAGTAAAGCTAGCAAGCTCATTTTGCTAGCTGTATATAATGCATATCAAGCCTGTATCTTTAGTATCCTGGATCAGGTAGACGAACCTATGTCACACCACTTTTTTGATGAGTATTATAAACAAATACTAAAAAACGTTATCTTGAACTGTGAAAAAAAAAAAAAAAAAAAAAAAAAAAACCATAGAGAAAAAAAAAGGCCATTGGCCTGGGATCGAACCCGGCCTAAAGAACAAAACGGAAACCATACATACGGATTACCCAATCGGTATGGCAGCACAAGGCTTTTACGGAAGGCTGTAAAGAACCCGAAGGCCCCAAGCACCGATATTTCCGGCGAATATGCTGTACAACACTCTTGCAAGGTATTCCAACCCGCGCATTAATGGGGAGGACAATAACCAGGATCCCAGGCCTGTAATACGGTTACGCCACGCACAGCTCGCTGAGATATAGGATGAAAAAAAATACAGGTCTATGTGGGCGTTTTGGGTCCCTTGGGGGCTCGCTATGTCGGCGTGGCATCGTAACGCACGCGGGCGCATTGTCTTTTATTGTGTACAGAATGTCTCTGTCGTTTTTTGCTTTACTTTTAGTTTTGCTTTATTTTTATTATTATTTTTTTAGTCTTTTTATTTGCAGTTCTATGTACAGTATTTGACCATAGCTATGATAACAATTTTTCAAAATTATTGTAACCAACTATTGTAACCAATTATCGTAAACCAACTTGACTGCAAAACACTATTAGACATTTCTTTCATGTGACTGCGAAGTTGACATGTCAACATTTAGAGGGGCTTCACCCAACAAGGAATCATGGGGGACCATGAAAGCACGGTGTCGCGGAAAATTTTCCTGCCCCATTTATCAGGAACATCTGTGCAGCCGATGCCCTTAGTTGGATGGGGTGCACAGGTGCTTTGGGTATGGCCCTGTAGATGGCACAGTGACCACAAGATGTATCTGAATGAAACTGTATACTTATTTAAAATTTTAAAAACATGTGAGTGTTACTTACTTAGTTACAGTAGTTCTTTTGAATATTATTATTTACGTGTATAATTTAGATGAGTAATAAATACTTCTCATTTGTCTCGTAGAGCTCGTATCGTTCCTCCTAAATAACAAACAAAATAATGTGTGTTATTATCTTGGTGCAAAGGAATCTACAGTAGTTTTGTAATCAAATAATTGTTTTACTATTAACACGCTTGTTCTTTCAACCAGTTTGTTGGTCTCACAAATAGACTTTTAATAAACTTGTATCCCTCCCCTCTCCACTCATTAAAGGGGCAGCGTCATGGCACTGCGCATGTCTGGAGTCAGTGTTTCTTGTAGGCTTTCAATTGTCTACACACAGTTGAACTTTAATAGTTGTCAATGCTTTGTTAAAATAATATTCGATATTTTACTGAATGTTTATTGACAGTTTGTGGGCATTTCCTTTGAATTCAAGTCTTCCACATGGACCAAAGGCTCTTAGGTCAACATTAGAATTTGACTGAAATTCATTGTGTCCTGGCCGGAGAGCTATTGCAAAGCTCTTCATCACACTGCACTTTTAAGCATATTCTATGTATGCTTCTTTGTACAAAATGTACCCCTTCTAATAAAACATTAAAGATCACATAACTTGTTTACTTCCTCGACTCTTTGCTTTTCATTTTTGTTCTCTTACTAGGAAAATATCGAATACAAATAATCAGTAAAGCTAGCAAGCTCATTTTGCTAGCTGTATATAATGCATATCAAGCCTGTATCTTTAGTATCCTGGATCAGGTAGACGAACCTATGTCACACCACTTTTTTGATGAGTATTATAAAAAAATACTAAAAAACGTTATCTTGAACTGTGTAAAAAAAAAAAAAAAAAAAAAAAAAAACCATAGAGAAAAAAAAAGGCCATTGGCCTGGGATCGAACCCGGCCTAAAGAACAAAACGGAAACCATACATACGGATTACCCAATCGGTATGGCAGCACAAGGCTTTTACGGAAGGCTGTAAAGAACCCGAAGGCCCCAAGCACCGATATTTCCGGCGAATATGCTGTACAACACTCTTGCAAGGTATTCCAACCCGCGCATTAATGGGGAGGACAATAACCAGGATCCCAGGCCTGTAATACGGTTACGCCACGCACAGCTCGCTGAGATATAGGATGAAAAAAAAATACAGGTCTATGTGGGCGTTTTGGGTCCCTTGGGGGCTCGCTATGTCGGCGTGGCATCGTAACGCACGCGGGCGCATTGTCTTTTATTGTGTACAGAATGTCTCTGTCGTTTTTTGCTTTACTTTTAGTTTTGCTTTATTTTTATTATTATTTTTTTTAGTCTTTTTATTTGCAGTTCTATGTACAGTATTTGACCATAGCTATGATAACAATTTTTCAAAATTATTGTAACCAATTATCGTAAACCAACTTGACTGCAAAACACTATTAGACATTTCTTTCATGTGACTGCGAAGTTGACATGTCAACATCTAGAGGGGCTTCACCCAACAAGGAATCATGGGGGACCATGAAAGCACGGTGTCGCGGAAAATTTTCCTGCCCCATTTATCAGGAACATCTGTGCAGCCGATGCCCTTAGTTGGATGGGGTGCACAGGTGCTTTGGGTATGGCCCTGTAGATGGCACAGTGACCACAAGATGTATCTGAATGAAACTGTATACTTATTTAAAATTTTAAAAACATGTGAGTGTTACTTACTTAGTTACAGTAGTTCTTTTGAATATTATTATTTACGTGTATAATTTAGATGAGTAATAAATACTTCTCATTTGTCTCGTAGAGCTCGTATCGTTCCTCCTAAATAACAAACAAAATAATGTGTGTTATTATCTTGGTGCAAAGGAATCTACAGTAGTTTTGTAATCAAATAATTGTTTTACTATTAACACGCTTGTTCTTTCAACCAGTTTGTTGGTCTCACAAATAGACTTTTAATAAACTTGTATCCCTCCCCTCTCCACTCATTAAAGGGGCAGCGTCATGGCACTGCGCATGTCTGGAGTCAGTGTTTCTTGTAGGCTTTCAATTGTCTACACACAGTTGAACTTTAACAGTTGTCAATGCTTTGTTAAAATAATATTCGATATTTTACTGAATGTTTATTGACAGTTTGTGGGCATTTCCTTTGAATTTAAGTCTTCCACATGGACCAAAGGCTCTTAGGTCAACATTAGAATTTGACTGAAATTCATTGTGTCCTTGCCGGAGAGCTATTGCAAAGCTCTTCATCACACTGCACTTTTAAGCATATTCTATGTATGCTTCTTTGTACAAAATGTACCCCTCCTAATAAAACATTAAAGATCACATAACTTGTTTACTTCCTCGACTCTTTGCTTTTTATTTTTGTTCTCTTACTAGGAAAATATCGAATACAAATAATCAGTAAAGCTAGCAAGCTCATTTTGCTAGCTGTATATAATGCATATCAAGCCTGTATCTTTAGTATCCTGGATCAGGTAGACGAACCTATGTCACACCACTTTTTTGATGAGTATTATAAAAAAATACTAAAAAACGTTATCTTGAACTGTGTAAAAAAAAAAAAAAAAAAAAAAAAAACCATAGAGAAAAAAAAGGCCATTGGCCTGGGATCGAACCGGCCTAAAGAACAAAACGGAAACCATACATACGGATTACCCAATCGGTATGGCAGCACAAGGCTTTTACGGAAGGCTGTAAAGAACCCGAAGGCCCCAAGCACCGATATTTCCGGCGAATATGCTGTACAACACTCTTGCAAGGTATTCCAACCCGCGCATTAATGGGGAGGACAATAACCAGGATCCCAGGCCTGTAATACGGTTACGCCACGCACAGCTCGCTGAGATATAGGATGAAAAAAAATACAGGTCTATGTGGGCGTTTTGGGTCCCTTGGGGGCTCGCTATGTCGGCGTGGCATCGTAACGCACGCGGGCGCATTGTCTTTTATTGTGTACAGAATGTCTCTGTCGTTTTTTGCTTTACTTTTAGTTTTGCTTTATTTTTATTTTTATTTTTTTTAGTCTTTTTATTTGAAGTTCTATGTACAGTATTTGACCATAGCTATGATAACAATTTTTCAAAATTATTGTAACCAACTATTGTAACCAATTATCGTAAACCAACTTGACTGCAAAACACTATTAGACATTTCTTTCATGTGACTGCGAAGTTGACATGTCAACATTTAGAGGGGCTTCACCCAACAAGGAATCAAGGGGGACCATGAAAGCACGGTGTCGCGGAAAATTTTCCTGCCCCATTTATCAGGAACATCTGTGCAGCCGATGCCCTTAGTTGGATGGGGTGCACAGGTGCTTTGGGTATGGCCCTGTAGATGGCACAGTGACCACAAGATGTATCTGAATGAAACTGTATACTTATTTAAAATTTTAAAAACATGTGAGTGTTACTTACTTAGTTACAGTAGTTCTTTTGAATATTATTATTTACGTGTATAATTTAGATGAGTAATAAATACTTCTCATTTGTCTCGTAGAGCTCGTATCGTTCCTCCTAAATAACAAACAAAATAATGTGTGTTATTATCTTGGTGCAAAGGAATCTACAGTAGTTTTGTAATCAAATAATTGTTTTACTATTAACACGCTTGTTCTTTCAACCAGTTTGTTGGTCTCACAAATAGACTTTTAATAAACTTGTATCCCTCCCCTCTCCACTCATTAAAGGGGCAGCGTCATGGCACTGCGCATGTCTGGAGTCAGTGTTTCTTGTAGGCTTTCAATCGTCTACACACAGTTGAACTTTAATAGTTGTCAATGCTTTGTTAAAATAATATTCGATATTTTACTGAATGTTTATTGACAGTTTGTGGGCATTTCCTTTGAATTTAAGTCTTCCACATGGACCAAAGGCTCTTAGGTCAACATTAGAATTTGACTGAAATTCATTGTGTCCTGGCCGGAACGCTATTGCAAAGCTCTTCATCACACTGCACTTTTAAGCATATTCTATGTATGCTTCTTTGTACAAAATGTACCCCTCCTAATAAAACATTAAAGATCACATAACTTGTTTACTTCCTCGACTCTTTGCTTTTTATTTTTGTTCTCTTACTAGGAAAATATCGAATACAAATAATCAGTAAAGCTAGCAAGCTCATTTTGCTAGCTGTATATAATGCATATCAAGCCTGTATCTTTAGTATCCTGGATCAGGTAGACGAACCTATGTCACACCACTTTTTTGATGAGTATTATAAAAAAATACTAAAAAACGTTATCTTGAACTGTGTAAAAAAAAAAAAAAAATAAAAATAAACCATAGAGAAAAAAAAAAGGCCATTGGCCTGGGATCGAACCCGGCCTAAAGAACAAAACGGAAACCATACATACGGATTACCCAATCGGTATGGCAGCACAAGGCTTTTACGGAAGGCTGTAAAGAACCCGAAGGCCCCAAGCACCGATATTTCCGGCGAATATGCTGTACAACACTCTTGCAAGGTATTCCAACCCGCGCATTAATGGGGAGGACAATAACCAGGATCCCAGGCCTGTAATACGGTTACGCCACGCACAGCTCGCTGAGATATAGGATGAAAAAAAATACAGGTCTATGTGGGCGTTTTGGGTCCCTTGGGGGCTCGCTATGTCGGCGTGGCATCGTAACGCACGCGGGCGCATTGTCTTTTATTGTGTACAGAATGTCTCTGTCGTTTTTTGCTTTACTTTTAGTTTTGCTTTATTTTTATTATTATTTTTTTAGTCTTTTTATTTGCAGTTCTATGTACAGTATTCGACCATAGCTATGATAACAATTTTTCAAAATTATTGTAACCAACTATTGTAACCAATTATCGTAAACCAACTTGACTGCAAAACACTATTAGACATTTCTTTCATGTGACTGCGAAGTTGACATGTCAACATCTAGAGGGGCTTCACCCAACAAGGAATCATGGGGGACCATGAAAGCACGGTGTCGCGGAAAATTTTCCTGCCCCATTTATCAGGAACATCTGTGCAGCCGATGCCCTTAGTTGGATGGGGTGCACAGGTGCTTTGGGTATGGCCCTGTAGATGGCACAGTGACCACAAGATGTATCTGAATGAAACTGTATACTTATTTAAAATTTTAAAAACATGTGAGTGTTACTTACTTAGTTACAGTAGTTCTTTTGAATATTATTATTTACGTGTATAATTTAGATGAGTAATAAATACTTCTCATTTGTCTCGTAGAGCTCGTATCGTTCCTCCTAAATAACAAACAAAATAATGTGTGTTATTATCTTGGTGCAAAGGAATCTACAGTAGTTTTGTAATCAAATAATTGTTTTACTATTAACACGCTTGTTCTTTCAACCAGTTTGTTGGTCTCACAAATAGACTTTTAATAAACTTGTATCCCTCCCCTCTCCACTCATTAAAGGGGCAGCGTCATGGCACTGCGCATGTCTGGAGTCAGTGTTTCTTGTAGGCTTTCAATTGTCTACACACAGTTGAACTTTAATAGTTGTCAATGCTTTGTTAAAATAATATTCGATATTTTACTGAATGTTTATTGACAAATTGTGGGCATTTCATTTGAATTTAAGTCTTCCACATGGACCAAAGGCTCTTAGGTCAACATTAGAATTTGACTGAAATTCATTGTGTCCTGGCCGGAGAGCTATTGCAAAGCTCTTCATCACACTGCACTTTTAAGCATATTCTATGTATGCTTCTTTGTACAAAATGTACCCCTCCTAATAAAACATTAAAGATCACATAACTTGTTTACTTCCTCGACTCTTTGCTTTTTATTTTTGTTCTCTTACTAGGAAAATATCGAATACAAATAATCAGTAAAGCTAGCAAGCTCATTTTGCTAGCTGTATATAATGCATATCAAGCCTGTATCTTTAGTATCCTGGATCAGGTAGACGAACCTATGTCACACCACTTTTTTGATGAGTATTATAAAAAAATACTAAAAAACGTTATCTTGAACTGTGTAAAAAAAAAAAAAAAAATAAAAATAAAAAACCATAGAGAAAAAAAAGGCCATTGGCCTGGGATCGAACCCGGCCTAAAGAACAAAACGGAAACCATACATACGGATTACCCAATCGGTATGGCAGCACAAGGCTTTTACGGAAGGCTGTAAAGAACCCGAAGGCCCCAAGCACCGATATTTCCGGCGAATATGCTGTACAACACTCTTGCAAGGTATTCCAACCCGCGCATTAATGGGGAGGACAATAACCAGGATCCCAGGCCTGTAATACGGTTACGCCACGCACAGCTCGCTGAGATATAGGATGAAAAAAAATACAGGTCTATGTGGGCGTTTTGGGTCCCTTGGGGGCTCGCTATGTCGGCGTGGCATCGTAACGCACGCGGGCGCATTGTCTTTTATTGTGTACAGAATGTCTCTGTCGTTTTTTGCTTTACTTTTAGTTTTGCTTTATTTTTATTATTATTTTTTTTAGTCTTTTTATTTGCAGTTCTATGTACAGTATTTGACCATAGCTATGATAACAATTTTTCAAAATTATTGTAACCAACTATTGTAACCAATTATCGTAAACCAACTTGACTGCAAAACACTATTAGACATTTCTTTCATGTGACTGCGAAGTTGACATGTCAACATCTAGAGGGGCTTCACCCAACAAGGAATCATGGGGGACCATGAAAGCACGGTGTCGCGGAAAATTTTCCTGCCCCATTTATCAGGAACATCTGTGCAGCCGATGCCCTTAGTTGGATGGGGTGCACAGGTGCTTTGGGTATGGCCCTGTAGATGGCACAGTGACCACAAGATGTATCTGAATGAAACTGTATACTTATTTAAAATTTTAAAAACATGTGAGTGTTACTTACTTAGTTACAGTAGTTCTTTTGAATATTATTATTTACGTGTATAATTTAGATGAGTAATAAATACTTCTCATTTGTCTCGTAGAGCTCGTATCGTTCCTCCTAAATAACAAACAAAATAATGTGTGTTATTATCTTGGTGCAAAGGAATCTACAGTAGTTTTGTAATCAAATAATTGTTTTACTATTAACACGCTTGTTCTTTCAACCAGTTTGTTGGTCTCACAAATAGACTTTTAATAAACTTGTATCCCTCCCCTCTCCACTCATTAAAGGGGCAGCGTCATGGCACTGCGCATGTCTGGAGTCAGTGTTTCTTGTAGGCTTTCAATTGTCTACACACAGTTGAACTTTAATAGTTGTCAATGCTTTGTTAAAATAATATTCGATATTTTACTGAATGTTTATTGACAGTTTGTGGGCATTTCCTTTGAATTTAAGTCTTCCACATGGACCAAAGGCTCTTAGGTCAACATTAGAATTTGACTGAAATTCATTGTGTCCTGGCCGGAGAGCTATTGCAAAGCTCTTCATCACACTGCACTTTTAAGCATATTCTATGTATGCTTCTTTGTACAAAATGTACCCCTCCTAATAAAACATTAAAGATCACATAACTTGTTTACTTCCTCGACTCTTTGCTTTTTATTTTTGTTCTCTTACTAGGAAAATATCGAATACAAATAATCAGTAAAGCTAGCAAGCTTATTTTGCTAGCTGTATATAATGCATATCAAGCCTGTATCTTTAGTATCCTGGATCAGGTAGACGAACCTATGTCACACCACTTTTTTGATGAGTATTATAAAAAAATACTAAAAAACGTTATCTTGAACTGTGTAAAAAAAAAAAAAAAAAAAAAAAAAACCATAGAGAAAAAAAAGGCCATTGGCCTGGGATCGAACCCGGCCTAAAGAACAAAACGGAAACCATACATACGGATTACCCAATCGGTATGGCAGCACAAGGCTTTTACGGAAGGCTGTAAAGAACCCGAAGGCCCCAAGCACCGATATTTCCGGCGAATATGCTGTACAACACTCTTGCAAGGTATTCCAACCCGCGCATTAATGGGGAGGACAATAACCAGGATCCCAGGCCTGTAATACGGTTACGCCACGCACAGCTCGCTGAGATATAGGATGAAAAAAAATACAGGTCTATGTGGGCGTTTTGGGTCCCTTGGGGGCTCGCTATGTCGGCGTGGCATCGTAACGCACGCGGGCGCATTGTCTTTTATTGTGTACAGAATGTCTCTGTCGTTTTTTGCTTTACTTTTAGTTTTGCTTTATTTTTATTATTATTTTTTTTAGTCTTTTTATTTGCAGTTCTATGTACAGTATTTGACCATAGCTATGATAACAATTTTTCAAAATTATTGTAACCAACTATTGTAACCAATTATCGTAAACCAACTTGACTGCAAAACACTATTAGACATTTCTTTCATGTGACTGCGAAGTTGACATGTCAACATCTAGAGGGGCTTCACCCAACAAGGAATCATGGGGGACCATGAAAGCACGGTGTCGCGGAAAATTTTCCTGCCCCATTTATCAGGAACATCTGTGCAGCCGATGCCCTTAGTTGGATGGGGTGCACAGGTGCTTTGGGTATGGCCCTGTAGATGGCACAGTGACCACAAGATGTATCTGAATGAAACTGTATACTTATTTAAAATTTTAAAAACATGTGAGTGTTACTTACTTAGTTACAGTAGTTCTTTTGAATATTATTATTTACGTGTATAATTTAGATGAGTAATAAATACTTCTCATTTGTCTCGTAGAGCTCGTATCGTTCCTCCTAAATAACAAACAAAATAATGTGTGTTATTATCTTGGTGCAAAGGAATCTACAGTAGTTTTGTAATCAAATAATTGTTTTACTATTAACACGCTTGTTCTTTCAACCAGTTTGTTGGTCTCACAAATAGACTTTTAATAAACTTGTATCCCTCCCCTCTACACTTATTAAAGGGGCAGCGTCATGGCACTGCGCATGTCTGGAGTCAGTGTTTCTTGTAGGCTTTCAATTGTCTACACACAGTTGAACTTTAATAGTTGTCAATGCTTTGTTAAAATAATATTCGATATTTTACTGAATGTTTATTGACAGTTTGTGGGCATTTCCTTTGAATTTAAGTCTTCCACATGGACCAAAGGCTCTTAGGTCAACATTAGAATTTGACTGAAATTCATTGTGTCCTGGCCGGAGAGCTATTGCAAAGCTCTTCATCACACTGCACTTTTAAGCATATTCTATGTATGCTTCTTTGTACAAAATGTACCCCTCCTAATAAAACATTAAAGATCACATAACTTGTTTACTTCCTCGACTCTTTGCTTTTTATTTTTGTTCTCTTACTAGGAAAATATCGAATACAAATAATCAGTAAAGCTAGCAAGCTCATTTTGCTAGCTGTATATAATGCATATCAAGCCTGTATCTTTAGCATCCTGGATCAGGTAGACGAACCTATGTCACACCACTTTTTTGATGAGTATTATAAAAAAATACTAAAAAACGTTATCTTGAACTGTGTAAAAAAAAAAAAAAAAAAAAAAAAAAAAACCATAGAGAAAAAAAAAGGCCATTGGCCTGGGATCGAACCCGGCCTAAAGAACAAAACGGAAACCATACATACGGATTACCCAATCGGTATGGCAGCACAAGGCTTTTACGGAAGGCTGTAAAGAACCCGAAGGCCCCAAGCACCGATATTTCCGGCGAATATGCTGTACAACACTCTTGCAAGGTATTCCAACCCGCGCATTAATGGGGAGGACAATAACCAGGATCCCAGGCCTGTAATACGGTTACGCCACGCACAGCTCGCTGAGATATAGGATGAAAAAAAATACAGGTCTATGTGGGCGTTTTGGGTCCCTTGGGGGCTCGCTATGTCGGCGTGGCATCGTAACGCACGCGGGCGCATTGTCTTTTATTGTGTACAGAATGTCTCTGTCGTTTTTTGCTTTACTTTTAGTTTTGCTTTATTTTTATTATTATTTTTTTTAGTCTTTTTATTTGCAGTTCTATGTACAGTATTTGACCATAGCTATGATAACAATTTTTCAAAATTATTGTAACCAACTATTGTAACCAATTATCGTAAACCAACTTGACTGCAAAACACTATTAGACATTTCTTTCATGTGACTGCGAAGTTGACATGTCAACATCTAGAGGGGCTTCACCCAACAAGGAATCATGGGGGACCATGAAAGCACGGTGTCGCGGAAAATTTTCCTGCCCCATTTATCAGGAACATCTGTGCAGCCGATGCCCTTAGTTGGATGGGGTGCACAGGTGCTTTGGGTATGGCCCTGTAGATGGCACAGTGACCACAAGATGTATCTGAATGAAACTGTATATTTATTTAAAATTTTAAAAACATGTGAGTGTTACTTACTTAGTTACAGTAGTTCTTTTGAATATTATTATTTACGTGTATAATTTAGATGAGTAATAAATACTTCTCATTTGTCTCGTAGAGCTCGTATCGTTCCTCCTAAATAACAAACAAAATAATGTGTGTTATTATCTTGGTGCAAAGGAATCTACAGTAGTTTTGTAATCAAATAATTGTTTTACTATTAACACGCTTGTTCTTTCAACCAGTTTGTTGGTCTCACAAATAGACTTTTAATAAACTTGTATCCCTCCCCTCTCCACTCATTAAAGGGGCAGCGTCATGGCACTGCGCATGTCTGGAGTCAGTGTTTCTTGTAGGCTTTCAATTGTCTACACACAGTTGAACTTTAATAGTTGTCAATGCTTTGTTAAAATAATATTCGATATTTTACTGAATGTTTATTGACAGTTTGTGGGCATTTCCTTTGAATTTAAGTCTTCCACATGGACCAAAGGCTCTTAGGTCAACATTACAATTTGACTGAAATTCATTGTGTCCTGGCCGGAGAGCTATTGCAAAGCTCTTCATCACACTGCACTTTTAAGCATATTCTATGTATGCTTCTTTGTACAAAATGTACCCCTCCTAATAAAACATTAAAGATCACATAACTTGTTTACTTCCTCGACTCTTTGCTTTTTATTTTTGTTCTCTTACTAGGAAAATATCGAATACAAATAATCAGTAAAGCTAGCAAGCTCATTTTGCTAGCTGTATATAATGCATATCAAGCCTGTATCTTTAGTATCCTGGATCAGGTAGACGAACCTATGTCACACCACTTTTTTGATGAGTATTATAAAAAAATACTAAAAAACGTTATCTTGAACTGTGTAAAAAAAAAAAAAAAAAAAAAAAAAAAAACCATAGAGAAAAAAAAAAAGGCCATTGGCCTGGGATCGAACCCGGCCTAAAGAACAAAACGGAAACCATACATACGGATTACCCAATCGGTATGGCAGCACAAGGCTTTTACGGAAGGCTGTAAAGAACCCGAAGGCCCCAAGCACCGATATTTCCGGCGAATATGCTGTACAACACTCTTGCAAGGTATTCCAACCCGCGCATTAATGGGGAGGACAATAACCAGGATCCCAGGCCTGTAATACGGTTACGCCACGCACAGCTCGCTGAGATATAGGATGAAAAAAAATACAGGTCTATGTGGGCGTTTTGGGTCCCTTGGGGGCTCGCTATGTCGGCGTGGCATCGTAACGCACGCGGGCGCATTGTCTTTTATTGTGTACAGAATGTCTCTGTCGTTTTTTGCTTTACTTTTAGTTTTGCTTTATTTTTATTATTATTTTTTTTAGTCTTTTTATTTGCAGTTCTATGTACAGTATTTGACCATAGCTATGATAACAATTTTTCAAAATTATTGTAACCAACTATTGTAACCAATTATCGTAAACCAACTTGACTGCAAAACACTATTAGACATTTCTTTCATGTGACTGCGAAGTTGACATGTCAACATCTAGAGGGGCTTCACCCAACAAGGAATCATGGGGCACCATGAAAGCACGGTGTCGCGGAAAATTTTCCTGCCCCATTTATCAGGAACATCTGTGCAGCCGATGCCCTTAGTTGGATGGGGTGCACAGGTGCTTTGGGTATGGCCCTGTAGATGGCACAGTGACCACAAGATGTATCTGAATGAAACTGTATATTTATTTAAAATTTTAAAAACATGTGAGTGTTACTTACTTAGTTACAGTAGTTCTTTTGAATATTATTATTTACGTGTATAATTTAGATGAGTAATAAATACTTCTCATTTGTCTCGTAGAGCTCGTATCGTTCCTCCTAAATAACAAACAAAATAATGTGTGTTATTATCTTGGTGCAAAGGAATCTACAGTAGTTTTGTAATCAAATAATTGTTTTACTATTAACACGCTTGTTCTTTCAACCAGTTTGTTGGTCTCACAAATAGACTTTTAATAAACTTGTATCCCTCCCCTCTCCACTCATTAAAGGGGCAGCGTCATGGCACTGCGCATGTCTGGAGTCAGTGTTTCTTGTAGGCTTTCAATTGTCTACACACAGTTGAACTTTAATAGTTGTCAATGCTTTGTTAAAATAATATTCGATATTTTACTGAATGTTTATTGACAGTTTGTGGGCATTTCCTTTGAATTTAAGTCTTCCACATGGACCAAAGGCTCTTAGGTCAACATTAGAATTTGACCGAAATTCATTGTGTCCTGGCCGGAGAGCTATTGCAAAGCTCTTCATCACACTGCACTTTTAAGCATATTCTATGTATGCTTCTTTGTACAAAATGTACCCCTCCTAATAAAACATTAAAGATCACATAACTTGTTTACTTCCTCGACTCTTTGCTTTTTATTTTTGTTCTCTTACAAGGAAAATATCGAATACAAATAATCAGTAAAGCTAGCAAGCTCATTTTGCTAGCTGTATATAATGCATATCAAGCCTGTATCTTTAGTATCCTGGATCAGGTAGACGAACCTATGTCACACCACTTTTTTGATGAGTATTATAAAAAAATACTAAAAAACGTTATCTTGAACTGTGTAAAAAAAAAAAAAAAAAAAAAAAACCATAGAGAAAAAAAAAGGCCATTGGCCTGGGATCGAACCCGGCCTAAAGAACAAAACGGAAACCATACATACGGATTACCCAATCGGTATGGCAGCACAAGGCTTTTACGGAAGGCTGTAAAGAACCCGAAGGCCCCAAGCACCGATATTTCCGGCGAATATGCTGTACAACACTCTTGCAAGGTATTCCAACCCGCGCATTAATGGGGAGGACAATAACCAGGATCCCAGGCCTGTAATACGGTTACGCCACGCACAGCTCGCTGAGATATAGGATGAAAAAAAATACAGGTCTATGTGGGCGTTTTGGGTCCCTTGGGGGCTCGCTATGTCGGCGTGGCATCGTAACGCACGCGGGCGCATTGTCTTTTATTGTGTACAGAATGTCTCTGTCGTTTTTTGCTTTACTTTTAGTTTTGCTTTATTTTTATTATTATTTTTTTTAGTCTTTTTATTTGCAGTTCTATGTACAGTATTTGACCATAGCTATGATAACAATTTTTCAAAATTATTGTAACCAACTATTGTAACCAATTATCGTAAACCAACTTGACTGCAAAACACTATTAGACATTTCTTTCATGTGACTGCGAAGTTGACATGTCAACATCTAGAGGGGCTTCACCCAACAAGGAATCATGGGGGACCATGAAAGCACGGTGTCGCGGAAAATTTTCCTGCCCCATTTATCAGGAACATCTGTGCAGCCGATGCCCTTAGTTGGATGGGGTGCACAGGTGCTTTGGGTATGGCCCTGTAGATGGCACAGTGACCACAAGATGTATCTGAATGAAACTGTATACTTATTTAAAATTTTAAAAACATGTGAGTGTTACTTACTTAGTTACAGTAGTTCTTTTGAATATTATTATTTACGTGTATAATTTAGATGAGTAATAAATACTTCTCATTTGTCTCGTAGAGCTCGTATCGTTCCTCCTAAATAACAAACAAAATAATGTGTGTTATTATCTTGGTGCAAAGGAATCTACAGTAGTTTTGTAATCAAATAATTGTTTTACTATTAACACGCTTGTTCTTTCAACCAGTTTGTTGGTCTCACAAATAGACTTTTAATAAACTTGTATCCCTCCCCTCTCCACTCATTAAAGGGGCAGCGTCATGGCACTGCGCATGTCTGGAGTCAGTGTTTCTTGTAGGCTTTCAATTGTCTACACACAGTTGAACTTTAATAGTTGTCAATGCTTTGTTAAAATAATATTCGATATTTTACTGAATGTTTATTGACAGTTTGTGGGCATTTCCTTTGAATTTAAGTCTTCCACATGGACCAAAGGCTCTTAGGTCAACATTAGAATTTGACTGAAATTCATTGTGTCCTGGCCGGAGAGCTATTGCAAAGCTCTTCATCACACTGCACTTTTAAGCATATTCTATGTATGCTTCTTTGTACAAAATGTACCCCTCCTAATAAAACATTAAAGATCACATAACTTGTTTACTTCCTCGACTCTTTGCTTTTTATTTTTGTTCTCTTACTAGGAAAATATCGAATACAAATAATCAGTAAAGCTAGCAAGCTCATTTTGCTAGCTGTATATAATGCATATCAAGCCTGTATCTTTAGTATCCTGGATCAGGTAGACGAACCTATGTCACACCACTTTTTTGATGAGTATTATAAAAAAATACTAAAAAACGTTATCTTGAACTGTGTAAAAAAAAAAAAAAAAAAAAAAAAAAAAACATAGAGAAAAAAAAAGGCCATTGGCCTGGGATCGAACCCGGCCTAAAGAACAAAACGGAAACCATACATACGGATTACCCAATCGGTATGGCAGCACAAGGCTTTTACGGAAGGCTGTAAAGAACCCGAAGGCCCCAAGCACCGATATTTCCGGCGAATATGCTGTACAACACTCTTGCAAGGTATTCCAACCCGCGCATTAATGGGGAGGACAATAACCAGGATCCCAGGCCTGTAATACGGTTACGCCACGCACAGCTCGCTGAGATATAGGATGAAAAAAAATACAGGTCTATGTGGGCGTTTTGGGTCCCTTGGGGGCTCGCTATGTCGGCGTGGCATCGTAACGCACGCGGGCGCATTGTCTTTTATTGTGTACAGAATGTCTCTGTCGTTTTTTGCTTTACTTTTAGTTTTGCTTTATTTTTATTATTATTTTTTTTAGTCTTTTTATTTGCAGTTCTATGTACAGTATTTGACCATAGCTATGATAACAATTTTTCAAAATTATTGTAACCAACTATTGTAACCAATTATCGTAAACCAACTTGACTGCAAAACACTATTAGACATTTCTTTCATGTGACTGCGAAGTTGACATGTCAACATCTAGAGGGGCTTCACCCAACAAGGAATCATGGGGGACCATGAAAGCACGGTGTCGCGGAAAATTTTCCTGCCCCATTTATCAGGAACATCTGTGCAGCCGATGCCCTTAGTTGGATGGGGTGCACAGGTGCTTTGGGTATGGCCCTGTAGATGGCACAGTGACCACAAGATGTATCTGAATGAAACTGTATACTTATTTAAAATTTTAAAAACATGTGAGTGTTACTTACTTAGTTACAGTAGTTCTTTTGAATATTATTATTTACGTGTATAATTTAGATGAGTAATAAATACTTCTCATTTGTCTCGTAGAGCTCGTATCGTTCCTCCTAAATAACAAACAAAATAATGTGTGTTATTATCTTGGTGCAAAGGAATCTACAGTAGTTTTGTAATCAAATAATTGTTTTACTATTAACACGCTTGTTCTTTCAACCAGTTTGTTGGTCTCACAAATAGACTTTTAATAAACTTGTATCCCTCCCCTCTCCACTCATTAAAGGGGCAGCGTCATGGCACTGCGCATGTCTGGAGTCAGTGTTTCTTGTAGGCTTTCAATTGTCTACACACAGTTGAACTTTAATAGTTGTCAATGCTTTGTTAAAATAATATTCGATATTTTACTGAATGTTTATTGACAGTTTGTGGGCATTTCCTTTGAATTTAAGTCTTCCACATGGACCAAAGGCTCTTAGGTCAACATTAGAATTTGACTGAAATTCATTGTGTCCTGGCCGGAGAGCTATTGCAAAGCTCTTCATCACACTGCACTTTTAAGCATATTCTATGTATGCTTCTTTGTACAAAATGTACCCCTCCTAATAAAACATTAAAGATCACATAACTTGTTTACTTCCTCGACTCTTTGCTTTTTATTTTTGTTCTCTTACTAGGAAAATATCGAATACAAATAATCAGTAAAGCTAGCAAGCTCATTTTGCTAGCTGTATATAATGCATATCAAGCCTGTATCTTTAGTATCCTGGATCAGGTAGACGAACCTATGTCACACCACTTTTTTGATGAGTATTATAAAAAAATACTAAAAAACGTTATCTTGAACTGTGTAAAAAAAAAAAAAAAAAAAAAAAAAAAAAACATAGAGAAAAAAAAAGGCCATTGGCCTGGGATCGAACCCGGCCTAAAGAACAAAACGGAAACCATACATACGGATTACCCAATCGGTATGGCAGCACAAGGCTTTTACGGAAGGCTGTAAAGAACCCGAAGGCCCCAAGCACCGATATTTCCGGCGAATATGCTGTACAACACTCTTGCAAGGTATTCCAACCCGCGCATTAATGGGGAGGACAATAACCAGGATCCCAGGCCTGTAATACGGTTACGCCACGCACAGCTCGCTGAGATATAGGATGAAAAAAAATACAGGTCTATGTGGGCGTTTTGGGTCCCTTGGGGGCTCGCTATGTCGGCGTGGCATCGTAACGCACGCGGGCGCATTGTCTTTTATTGTGTACAGAATGTCTCTGTCGTTTTTTGCTTTACTTTTAGTTTTGCTTTATTTTTATTATTATTTTTTTTAGTCTTTTTATTTGCAGTTCTATGTACAGTATTTGACCATAGCTATGATAACAATTTTTCAAAATTATTGTAACCAACTATTGTAACCAATTATCGTAAACCAACTTGACTGCAAAACACTATTAGACATTTCTTTCATGTGACTGCGAAGTTGACATGTCAACATCTAGAGGGGCTTCACCCAACAAGGAATCATGGGGGACCATGAAAGCACGGTGTCGCGGAAAATTTTCCTGCCCCATTTATCAGGAACATCTGTGCAGCCGATGCCCTTAGTTGGATGGGGTGCACAGGTGCTTTGGGTATGGCCCTGTAGATGGCACAGTGACCACAAGATGTATCTGAATGAAACTGTATACTTATTTAAAATTTTAAAAACATGTGAGTGTTACTTACTTGGTTACAGTAGTTCTTTTGAATATTATTATTTACGTGTATAATTTAGATGAGTAATAAATACTTTTCATTTGTCTCGTAGAGCTCGTATCGTTCCTCCTAAATAACAAACAAAATAATGTGTGTTATTATCTTGATGCAAATGAATCTACAGTAGTTTTGTAATCAAATAATTGTTTTACTATTAACACGCTTGTTCTTTCAACCAGTTTGTTGGTCTCACAAATAGACTTTTAATAAACTTGTATCCCTCCCCTCTCCACTCATTAAAGGGGCAGCGTCATGGCACTGCGCATGTCTGGAGTCAGTGTTTCTTGTAGGCTTTCAATTGTCTACACACAGTTGAACTTTAATAGTTGTCAATGCTTTGTTAAAATAATATTCGATATTTTACTGAATGTTTATTGACAGTTTGTGGGCATTTCCTTTGAATTTAAGTCTTCCACATGGACCAAAGGCTCTTAGGTCAACATTAGAATTTGACTGAAATTCATTGTGTCCAGGCCTGAGAGCTATTGCAAAGCTCTTCATCACACTGCACTTTTAAGCATATTCTATGTATGCTTCTTTGTACAAAATGTACCCCTCCTAATAAAACATTAAAGATCACATAACTTGTTTACTTCCTCGACTCTTTGCTTTTTATTTTTGTTCTCTTACTAGGAAAATATCGAATACAAATAATCAGTAAAGCTAGCAAGCTCATTTTGCTAGCTGTATATAATGCATATCAAGCCTGTATCTTTAGTATCCTGGATCAGGTAGACGAACCTATGTCACACCACTTTTTTGATGAGTATTATAAAAAAATACTAAAAAACGTTATCTTGAACTGTGTAAAAAAAAAAAAAAAACCATAGAGAAAAAAAAAAAAAAAACCATAGAGAAAAAAAAAAAGACCATTGGCCTGGGATCGAACCCGGCCTAAAGAACAAAACGGAAACCATACATACGGATTACCCAATCGGTATGGCAGCACAAGGCTTTTACGGAAGGCTGTAAAGAACCCGAAGGCCCCAAGCACCGATATTTCCGGCGAATATGCTGTACAACACTCTTGCAAGGTATTCCAACCCGCGCATTAATGGGGAGGACAATAACCAGGATCCCATGCCTGTAATACGGTTACGCCACGCACAGCTCGCTGAGATATAGGATGAAAAAAAATACAGGTCTATGTGGGCGTTTTGGGTCCCTTGGGGGCTCGCTATGTCGGCGTGGCATCGTAACGCACGCGGGCGCATTGTCTTTTATTGTGTACAGAATGTCTCTGTCGTTTTTTGCTTTACTTTTAGTTTTGCTTTATTTTTATTATTATTTTTTTTAGTCTTTTTATTTGCAGTTCTATGTACAGTATTTGACCATAGCTATGATAACAATTTTTCAAAATTATTGTAACCAACTATTGTAACCAATTATCGTAAACCAACTTGACTGCAAAACACTATTAGACATTTCTTTCATGTGACTGCGAAGTTGACATGTCAACATCTAGAGGGGCTTCACCCAACAAGGAATCATGGGGGAGCATGAAAGCACGGTGTCGCGGAAAATTTTCCTTCCCCATTTATCAGGAACATCTGTGCAGCCGATGCCCTTAGTTGGATGGGGTGCACAGGTGCTTTGGGTATGGCCCTGTAGATGGCACAGTGACCACAAGATGTATCTGAATGAAACTGTATACTTATTTAAAATTTTAAAAACATGTGAGTGTTACTTACTTAGTTACAGTAGTTCTTTTGAATATTATTATTTACGTGTATAATTTAGATGAGTAATAAATACTTCTCATTTGTCTCGTAGAGCTCGTATCGTTCCTCCTAAATAACAAACAAAATAATGTGTGTTATTATCTTGGTGCAAAGGAATCTACAGTAGTTTTGTAATCAAATAATTGTTTTACTATTAACACGCTTGTTCTTTCAACCAGTTTGTTGGTCTCACAAATAGACTTTTAATAAACTTGTATCCCTCCCCTCTCCACTCATTAAAGGGGCAGCGTCATGGCACTGCGCATGTCTGGAGTCAGTGTTTCTTGTAGGCTTTCAATTGTCTACACACAGTTGAACTTTAATAGTTGTCAATGCTTTGTTAAAATAATATTCGATATTTTACTGAATGTTTATTGACAGTTTGTGGGCATTTCCTTTGAATTTAAGTCTTCCACATGGACCAAAGGCTCTTAGGTCAACATTAGAATTTGACTGAAATTCATTGTGTCCTGGCCGGAGAGCTATTGCAAAGCTCTTCATCACACTGCACTTTTAAGCATATTCTATGTATGCTTCTTCGTACAAAATGTACCCCTCCTAATAAAACATTAAAGATCACATAACTTGTTTACTTCCTCGACTCTTTGCTTTTTATTTTTGTTCTCTTACTAGGAAAATATCGAATACAAATAATCAGTAAAGCTAGCAAGCTCATTTTGCTAGCTGTATATAATGCATATCAAGCCTGTATCTTTAGTATCCTGGATCAGGTAGACGAACCTATGTCACACCACTTTTTTGATGAGTATTATAAAAAAATACTAAAAAACGTTATCTTGAACTGTGTAAAAAAAAAAAAAAAAAAAAAAAAACCATAGAGAAAAAAAAAGGCCATTGGCCTGGGATCGAACCCGGCCTAAAGAACAAAACGGAAACCATACATACGGATTACCCAATCGGTATGGCAGCACAAGGCTTTTACGGAAGGCTGTAAAGAACCCGAAGGCCCCAAGCACCGATATTTCCGGCGAATATGCTGTACAACACTCTTGCAAGGTATTCCAACCCGCGCATTAATGGGGAGGACAATAACCAGGATCCCAGGCCTGTAATACGGTTACGCCACGCACAGCTCGCTGAGATATAGGATGAAAAAAAATACAGGTCTATGTGGGCGTTTTGGGTCCCTTGGGGGCTCGCTATGTCGGCGTGGCATCGTAACGCACGCGGGCGCATTGTCTTTTATTGTGTACAGAATGTCTCTGTCGTTTTTTGCTTTATTTTTATTATTATTTTTTTTAGTCTTTTTATTTGCAGTTCTATGTACAGTATTTGACCATAGCTATGATAACAATTTTTCAAAATTATTGTAACCAACTATTGTAACCAATTATCGTAAACCAACTTGACTGCAAAACACTATTAGACATTTCTTTCATGTGACTGCGAAGTTGACATGTCAACATCTAGAGGGGCTTCACCCAACAAGGAATCATGGGGGACCATGAAAGCACGGTGTCGCGGAAAATTTTCCTGCCCCATTTATCAGGAACATCTGTGCAGCCGATGCCCTTAGTTGGATGGGGTGCACAGGTGCTTTGGGTATGGCCCTGTAGATGGCACAGTGACCACAAGATGTATCTGAATGAAACTGTATACTTATTTAAAATTTTAAAAACATGTGAGTGTTACTTACTTAGTTACAGTAGTTCTTTTGAATATTATTATTTACGTGTATAATTTAGATGAGTAATAAATACTTCTCATTTGTCTCGTAGAGCTCGTATCGTTCCTCCTAAATAACAAACAAAATAATGTGTGTTATTATCTTGGTGCAAAGGAATCTACAGTAGTTTTGTAATCAAATAATTGTTTTACTATTAACACGCTTGTTCTTTCAACCAGTTTGTTGGTCTCACAAATAGACTTTTAATAAACTTGTATCCCTCCCCTCTCCACTCATTAAAGGGGCAGCGTCATGGCACTGCGCATGTCTGGAGTCAGTGTTTCTTGTAGGCTTTCAATTGTCTACACACAGTTGAACTTTAATAGTTGTCAATGCTTTGTTAAAATAATATTCGATATTTTACTGAATGTTTATTGACAGTTTGTGGGCATTTCCTTTGAATTTAAGTCTTCCACATGGACCAAAGGCTCTTAGGTCAACATTAGAATTTGACTGAAATTCATTGTGTCCTGGCCGGAGAGCTATTGCAAAGCTCTTCATCACACTGCACTTTTAAGCATATTCTATGTATGCTTCTTTGTACAAAATGTACCCCTCCTAATAAAACATTAAAGATCACATAACTTGTTTACTTCCTCGACTCTTTGCTTTTTATTTTTGTTCTCTTACTAGGAAAATATCGAATACAAATAATCAGTAAAGCTAGCAAGCTCATTTTGCTAGCTGTATATAATGCATATCAAGCCTGTATCTTTAGTATCCTGGATCAGGTAGACGAACCTATGTCACACCACTTTTTTGATGAGTATTATAAAAAAATACTAAAAAACGTTATCTTGAACTGTGTAAAAAAAAAAAAAAAAAAAAAAAAAAAACCATAGAGAAAAAAAAAGGCCATTGGCCTGG